>NC_084614.1:83986018-84008518 GCF_033978795.1 Nerophis ophidion | reverse complement strand
ACAGTGTGAGGACACGCATCTAACAGATGTGGAGCTCCACTGCGGGCCCTCCACCCGATGACGGGGTTTTACCGAACATGGACCGCACTAGAAGAGTGAGCGGTCCGGTTGTGCTCGGAGGTTTCAGGCTGTAGATCTGAACCAGGCCTGGGCAATTATTTTGACTCGGGGGCCACTTTTAGAGGAAAAAATGTGTCTGGGGCACGGTATATCTATTTTTAAGAACATTAATACAAACCCTCACAATAATGTCTGATTGAATGCTAAAAACGTTATGACATACCGCCTTGAAAAAACGTAATGGAATTTTACATTTTTCTATGAAAGATAAAACACTGAATATTGACAAAATCTGAATGTCTCGCCCGCTTTCGACCGACACATTTTACAATCAAGTGAAACGCAACAAACAGTGAAATATGAACGCAAAGGGTACAAAATAAACCCACCTACTATCTGATACATCTGATATTTGCTGAATGTTAGCATATAACATTAGCATGCTAATATAGGAAACGTTTCCATACTTCTAAGATGGCGGCAAGTATCAAAATCCGTCATTTTTAAGGTTAAACATACAAAATTAGCTACAATGTTAGCATAAAAAGTTAGCATGCTTATATAGGAAAAGCTAGCATACTTCTAAGATGGCGGCAAGTATCAAAATACGTGATTTTTAAGGTTAAATATACAAAATTGGTTAAAATCTCATAAAAACGTTAGCATGCTAACATTAGCATGCTGATATAGTTCCAAGATGGCACCAAGTATCAAAATCCATGATTTTTAAGATTAAACATACAAAATTAGCTACAATGATAGCATAAAAAGTTAGCATGCTTATATAGGAAAAGTTAGCATACTTCTAAAATGGCGCCAAGTATCAAAATAAGTGATTTTTAAGGTTAAACATACAAAATTGGTTAAAATCTCATATAAACGTTAGCATGCTGATATAGGAGAAGTTGGCATATTTCCAAGATGGCACCAAGTATCAAAATCCATTATTTTTAAGGTTAAACATACAAAATTATCTACAATGTTAGCATAAAAAGTTAGCATGCTGACATAGGAAAAGCTAGCATACTTCTAAGATGGCGCCAAGTATCAAAATCTGTGATTTTTAAGGTTAAACATACAAAATTGGTTAAAATCTCATATAAACGTTAGCATGCTAACATTAGCATGCTGATATAGGAGAAGTTGGCATATTTCCAAGATGGCACCAAGCATCAAAATCCATTATTTTTAAGATTAAACATACAAAATTAACTACAATGTTAGCATAAAAAGTTAGCATGCTTATATAGGAAAAGTTAGCATACTTCTAAGATGGCGCCAAGTATCAAAATACGTTATTTTTAAGGTTAAACAGACAAAATTGGTTAAAAATGTATAAAAACGTTAGCATGCTAGCATGAGTGTGCTGATATAGGAGAAGTTGGCTTATTTCCAAGATGGCACCAAGCATCAAAATCCATTATTTTTAAGATTAAACATACAAAATTAGCTACAATGTTAGCATATACAGTTAGCATGCTGATATAGGAAACGTTAGCATACTTCTAAGATGGCGCCAAGTATCAAAATAAGTGATTTTTAAGGTTAAACATACAAAATTTGTTAAAATCTCATAAAAATGTTAGCATGCTAACATTAGGATGCTGAAATAGGAGAAGTTGGCATATTTCCAACATTGCACAAAGTATCAAAATCCATGATTTTTAAGGTTAAACATACAAAATTATCTACAATGTTAGCATAAAAAGTTAGCATACTTCTAAGATGGCGCCAAGTCAAAATCTGTGATTTTTAGGGTTAAACATACAAAACTGGTTGAAATCTCATAAAAACTTTACATCAAGGTGTGTCGCGGTGTGTGTGTGTGTGTGTGTGTGTGTGTGTGTGTGTGTGTGTGTGTGTGTGTGTGTGTGTGTGTGTGTGTGTGTGTGTGTGTGTGTGTGTGTGTGTGTGTGTGTGTGTGTGTGTGTGTGTGTGTGTGTGTGTGTGTGTGTGTGTGTGTGTGTGTGTGTGTGTGTGTGTGTGTGTGTGTGCGCGTGCGTGCGTGCGTGCGTGCGTGCGTGTAAAAAACTTGAAGTGCTCCCCCTCTAGCCAACATATGAAATAACAAGTGTGTGTGTATAAAACATTTGAAGTGCTTCACCTCTGGTCAACATATGAAATAACAAGCGTGTGTAAAAAAAAAAAAAATTGAAGTGCTCCCCCTCCGGTCAACATATGAAATAACAAGTGTGTAGAAAACATTCGAAGTGTTCCCCCTCTAGCCAACATATGAAATAACAAGTGTGTGTGTATAAAACATTTGAAGTGCTTCACCCCTGGTCAACATATGAAATAACAAGCGTATGTAAAAAACAAAAAAATTGCTCCCCCTCTGGTCAACATATGAAATAACAAGTGTGTGTAAAACATTTGAAGTGCTCCCCCTCTGGTCAACATATTAATTAACAATTGTGTGTAAAAAAAAAAAAAAAATTGAAGTGCTCCCCCTCTGGTGAACAGATGAAATAACAAGCGTGTGTAAAACATTTGAAGTGCTCCCCCTCTGGTCAACATATGAAATAACAAGTGTGTGTAAAACATTTGAAGTGCTCCCCCTTTGGTCAACATATGAAATAACAAGCGTGTGTAAAACATTTGAAGTGCTCCCCCTTTGGTCAACATATGAAATAACAAGTGTGTGTAAAACATTTGAAGTGCTCCCCCTCTGGCCAACATATGAAATAACAAGCGTGTGTAAAACATTTGAAGTGCTCCCCCTTTGGTCAACATATGAAATAACAAGCGTGTGTAAAACATTTGAAGTGCTCCCCCTTTGGTCAACATATGAAATAACAAGCGTGTGTAAAACATTTGAAGTGCTCCCCCTTTGGTCAACATATGAAATAACAAGTGTGTGTAAAACATTTGAAGTGCTCCCCCTTTGGTCAACATATGAAATAACAAGTGTGTGTATAAAACATTTGAAGTGCTCCCCCTCTGGTCAACATATGAAATAACAAGCGTACGTAGAAAACAAAAAAATTGCTCCCCCTCTGGTCAACATATGAAATAACAAGTGTGTGTAAAAAAAAAAATAAAAAAAATTGAAGTGCTCCCCCTCCGGCCAACAGATGAAATAACAAGCGTGTGTAAAAACAAAAACAATTGAAGTGCTCCCTCTCCGGTCAACATGAAATAACAAGTGTGTAGAAAATATTCGAAGTGTTCCCCTCTGGTCAACATATGAAATAACAAGTGTGTGTAAGAAATTGAAATTTGCCCCCTTTGGCCAAAATTAATTTGAAATATATATATATAAATATATATATATGTATATGTATATATATATATACATGTGTGTATATAGAGACATACTGTAATAACTTGACATCAATCCAGACGATAAAAAAACAATTACAAAAAAAATGTAATCAAATAAGAGCTTTGTGTGTTTTGTCTTTCAGTTCAAGAGGATGTTGAACCGGGAGTTAAGCCAGCTGTCTGAGATGAGTCGCTCAGGCAATGAAGTGTCCGAGTACATCTCCAACACCTTCCTAGGTGAGGCCCTGCAAATACACACACACACACGCACATTTATTTCCGTTTCCATAGCAACGCACTGTAGGCTCCCGGCAACAAATTTTATTTCAAATCACTGCAAACTTGGTAACAGACAACAAAGATAACTATATTTTTTGAAGCTGAATATACTGAGGATGAAGTGCTGCTTTAAGAAGCGAGCACGAATGAAGAGTGAGACGTTTGGAGCAAAGATAAGCCGAGAGAGCGTACTTGCCAACCCTCCCAATTTTCCCGGGAGACTCACAAATTTCAATGCCCCTCCCGAATTTCTCCCGGACAACAATATTGGGGGGGCGTGCCTTAAAGGCACTACCTTTAGCGTCCTCTCTCACCTGAAAAGGAGACTATTATATATGTCTCCGTTATCCATAGGTGTATCTATACCTCAAAGTACGCAGGCAGGGAGCTATTTCTCAGCGTGTGTTTATTCCGCTTGACCCACAACACCCGGATTACCGTCATGCATTGCTTCAAAACGACGGCAAGTAGTAATGTCCGAAAAACAAAACAGAGACCAAGCAGAAGAGCGAGTGAGAAGAAGAAGTACGCTTGCAAGTTCCAAAATGATTGGGGGAAAATATAATGATAGGCGCCCGCGACCCCAAAAGGGAATAAGCGGTAGAAAATGGATGGATGGATGGATAATTTTAGTTCAACCAGGACAGCTCGAAGGGGAAGGGGGTGTGCTGCCTGCAGTTTTTGTAGATCAGACTTTGACATTGAACACGGTGGCCGAATGGATATACTCATTCATGAACGGATTTTATATATAAGGGAGAAAGCGGTAGAAAATGGATGGATATATATATATACACATATATACATATATATATATATATATATATATATATATATATATATATATATATATATATATACCCTACCCGAATTCGGAGGTCTCAAGGTTGGCAAGTATGATCTCTTATGTGTGACTGCCATCTACTGGTCACACTTATCATTACAGCATGTACAAATAAAATCGCTTCGAGGTCGGTAAGCACAACCAGAGTTTTTCCGTACATTCTGCTGTCCGGGTTACTCTCCCCCCCACCCCCCATTTACCGAATCCGGAGGTCTCAAGGTTGGCAAGTATGATCTCTTATGTGTGACTGCCATCTACTGGTCACGCTTATCATTACACCATGTACAAATAAAATAGCTTCGAGGTCGGTAAGCACAACCAGAGTTTTTCCGTACATTCTGCTGTCCGGGTTACTCCCCCCCCCCCCCCCCCACACACCCCCCACACACCCCCCATTTACCAAATCCGGAGGTCTCAAGGTTGGCAAGTATCCGACCGGTAGGAGGCCACGGTGGAAAAACCCAGGACACGTTTAGGAAGACTTTGTCTCCCGACTGGCCTGGGTACGCCTCGGGATCCCCCCGGGCGGAGGTGGACGAAGTGGCTAGGGAGAGGGAAGTCGGTGCAATTCCCTTTCATGCCTGGTTGTCATGGTCCGTGTTTTTTTCATTTTCTGTTATTTTTTTGGAGTCCCTTAGTTCCTGTTTTTGTGCACCTCTGGGTTTGTTTTGGTTTCTACGGGGATTGATTAGGTTCACCTGCCTGTGGTTAGAGGTCGGCACGCTAATCGGAGAGCTTGTTATTCACCTTGGTCGCCACGCTTGCGAATGCAACAGTTGCGTTGGGTATGCCTCGTTCTCTTGACTTCCATTTCCTGTGCTCGGTTTTCTGCTTGGGGATGTGTGCCGATTTTGTTTGGTTCCCGCATGTGGAACTGTGTATGACTCATGGATTAAAGGCCTACTGAAAGCCACTACTAGCGACCACGCAGTCTGATAGTTTATATGATAGTTGAATCTTTTGCAATTTGTTCAATCGATAATGGAGACGTCAAAGAAGAACGATGTAGCTGGGAAGCGGTGTATTGCGGCTGCCTTTAGCAACACAAACACAGCTGATGTTTCCTTGTTTACATTCCCGGAGGTGAAGCTTTACTATGGAACAGAGCGGTCAAGCGAGCATGGTTCCCGACTACATGTCAACCGGCAGGTTTCAATCAATCAATCAATGTTTATTTATATAGCCCCAAATCACAAATGTCTCAAAGGACTGCACAAATCATTACGACTACAACATCCTCGGAAGAACCCACAAAAGGGCAAGGAAAACTCACACCCAGTGGGCAGGGAGAATTCACATCCAGTGGGACGCCAGTGACAATGCTGACTATGAGAAACCTTGGAGAGGACCTCAGATGTGGGCAACCCCCCCTCTAGGGGACCGAAAGCAATGGATGTCGAGCGGGTCTAACATGATACTGTGAAAGTTCAATCCATAGTGGCTCCAACACAGCCGCGAGAGTCCAGTTCAAAGCGGATCCAAGACAGCAGCGAGAGTCCCGTCCACAGGAAACCATCTCAGGCGGAGGCGGATCAGCAGCGTAGAGATGTCCCCAACCGATACAGGCGAGCGGTCCATCCTGGGTCCCGACGAGCGGTGATAAAATTGTGGTAATAAGTCGGCTCTTACCGTAGACATGAGCGGAGCTTGCGTCCTTCCTCGTGCACCTGTCAAAAAGGCTGCTGCGTGGCTTTCCTCAGAGAGATTGGCGGTCACCACACCCGTGGCCACACCCCTCCGATTTTCAGGTGTATTGCGGCTGCCTTTAGCAACACAAACCCAGCTGATGTTTCCTTGTTTACATTCCCGAAGGTGAAGCTTGACTATGGAACAGAGCGGCCAAGCGAACATTGTTCCCCACCACATGTCAACCGGCAGGTTTCGGTGATAAAATGGTGGTAATAAGTCGGCTCTTACCGTAGACATGAGCGGAGCATGCGTCCTTCCTCGTGCACCTGTCAAAGAGGCTGCTGCGTGGCTTTCCTCAGGTGCAACAGTATAATCTCACTACAACACAAGTGAAGTGAAGTGAATTCTATTTATATAGCGCTTTTCTCAGGTGACTCAAAGCGCTTTACATTGTAACACCCAATATCTAAGTTAAGGGACGGCGTGGCGCAGTGGTAGAGTGGCCCTGCGCAACCCGAGAGCCCGTGGTTCAAGCCCCACCTAGTACCAACCTCGTCACGTCCGTTGTGTCCTGAGCAAGACACTTCACCCTTGCTCCTGATGGGTGCTAGTTGGCGCCTTGCATGGCAGCTCCCTCCATCAGTGTGTGAATGTGTGTGTGAATGTGTAAATGTGGAAGTAATGTCAAAGCGCTTTGAGTACCTTGAAGGTAGAAAAGCGCTATACAAGTACAACCCATTTATCATTTATTTACATTTAAACCAGTGTGGGTGGCACTGGGAGCAGGTGGGTAAAGTGTCTTGCCCAAGGACACAATGGCAGTAACTAGGATGGCACAAGCAGGAATCGAACCTGCAACCCTCAAGTCGCTGACACGGCCACTCTACCAACCGAGCTAAGGGATTTTCCAGGATTATCCTAGTAAATGTGTCTAATAACATCTGAATCGCTCCCACTGCCCTGTCTTTTTTTTTTCCTAGTCCTTCACTCTCACTTTCCTCATCCACGAATCAATCAATCAATGTTTATTTATATAGCCCCAAATCACAAATGTCTCAAAGGACTGCACAAATCATTACGACTACAACATCCTCGGAAGAACCCACAAAAGGGCAAGGAAAACTCACACCCAGTGGGCAGGGAGAATTCACATCCAGTGGGACGCCAGTGACAATGCTGACTATGAGAAACCTTGGAGAGGACCTCAGATGTGGGCAACCCCCCCCCTCTAGGGGACCGAAAGCAATGGATGTCGAGCGGGTCTAACATGATACTGTGAAAGTTCAATCCATAGTGGCTCCAACACAGCCGCGAGAGTCCAGTCCAAGCGGATCCAAGACAGCAGCGAGAGTCCCGTCCACAGGAAACCATCTCAAGCGGAGGTGGGTCAGCAGCGTAGAGATGTCCCCAACCGATACACAGGCGAGCGGCCCATCCTGGGTCCCGACTCTGGACAGCCTGTACTTCATCCATGATCATCGGACCGGACCCAGGGAGGGGGGGGGACAGAGGAGAAAAAAGAAAAGAATCGGCAGATCAACTGGTCTAAAAAGGAGGTCTATTTAAAGGCTAGAGTATACAGATGAGTTTTAAGGTGAGACTTAAATGCTTCTACATTTACATTTACATCCTCGCTCAAATTAATGGGGAAATCGTCGCTTTTTTCGGTCCGAATCGCTCTCGCTGCGGGTGGCCATGATTGTAAACAATGTGAGGAGCTCTACAACCCGTGACGTCACGCGCACATCGTCTGCTACTTCCGGTACAGGCAAGGCTTTTTTATTAGCGACCTAAAGTTGCAAACTTTTTCGTGGATGTTCTCTACTAAATCCTTTCAGCAAAAATATGGCGAAAATGATGAAGTATGACACATAGAATGGAGCTGCTATTAAATAAGAACATCTCATTTCAGTAGGCCTTTAAGTCATGTTCCTACCTCACGCTGTCGTCCGGAGTCGTCCGTCTGCAATGTGGGAGGAACGACTCCGCAGCAAGGGGGTTTCTGGCAAGCAACAGACGGGATGAAAACAAAGCCGGAGGCACCAAAAGGACGTTTTTGTTTATTGGAGAAACACATTTGTCCGTCAAGTCAATCAGGAATATTTCCTGTCGTGCGCTTGACTGCTGGCTTTTATTCCTTCCTGTCTCTGCGGGTCCATGTGTTGGACACTGTCAGCTGTCTCTGCGGGTCCATGTGCTGGACACTGTCAGCTGTCTCTGTGGGTCCATGTGCTGGACACTGTCAGCTGTCTCTGCGGGTCCATGTGCTGGACACTGTCAGCTGTCTCTGCGGGTCCATGTGCTGGACACTGTCAGCTGTCTCTGCGGGTCCATGTGCTGGACACTGTCAGCTGTCTCTGCGGGTCCATGTGCTGGACACTGTCAGCTGTCTCTGCGGGTCCATGTGCTGGACACTGTCAGCTGTCTCTGCGGGTCCATGTGCTGGACACTGTCAGCTGTCTCTGCGGGTCCATGTGCTGGACACTGTCAGCTGTCTCTGCGGGTCCATGTGCTGGACACTGTCAGCTGTCTCTGCGGGTCCATGTGCTGGACACTGTCAGCTGCATGCTGCATGTCGGGATCTTAGTCTCACACGCATGCACTCTTTCTTAACCATAGGGCCTTTGTTCTTCCACTATAAAATATCTGTTTCTCAGCCGTGGTCCGTACTGGGTTGTAATGCATTTTTCCGCCACGTGTGGCAGCAATGAGAATATCAAACAAACAGAAGAAGAAGTTTTTTAAGCGCAAAAATTATGACTGTTGTGATTAATTCCATTTTTTGTGTGGGACAAATGTTTTTTTCATCAGTACATTTTATATTTATATACCCACAGTGTTTATATTGTACATATTACATATTGTTATGAAGGTGTCCGTTTACAACAGTATATATATACTTGCAGTGTGTATATTGTACATGTTACATATTATGAAGGTGTCTGTTACTATATTTTATATTTATATACCCACAGTGTTTATATTGTACATATTACATATTGTTATGAAAGTGTCTGTTACTACATTATATATATACTTGCAGTGTGTATATTGTACATATTACATATTGTTATGAAGGTGTCTGTTACTACATTATATATATACTTGCAGTGTGTATATTGTACATATTACATATTGTTATGAAGGTGTCTGTTACTACATTATATATATATACTTGCAGTGTGTATATTGTACATATTACATATTGTTATGAAAGTGTCTGTTACTACATTATATATATACTTGCAGTGTGTATATTGTACATATTACATATTGTTATGAAGGTGTCTGTTACTACATTATATATATACTTGCAGTGTGTATATTGTACATATTACATATTGTTTTGAAGGTGTCTGTTACTACATTATATATATACTTGCAGTGTGTATATTGTACATATTACATATTGTTATGAAGGTGTCTGTTACTACATTATATATATACTTGCAGTGTGTATATTGTACATATTACATATTGTTATGAAGGTGTCTGTTACTACATTATATATATACTTGCAGTGTGTATATTGTACATATCACATATTGTTATGAAGGTGTCTGTTACTACATTATATATATACTTGCAGTGTGTATATTGTACATATCACATATTGTTATGAAGGTGTCTGTTACTACATTATATATATACTTGCAGTGTGTAAATTGTAAATATTAAATCTTGTTATGAAGGTGTCTGTTACTACATTATATATATACTTGCAGTGTGTATATTGTACATATTACATATTGTTATGAAGGTGTCTGTTACTACATTATATATATACTTGCAGTGTGTATATTGTACATATTACATATTGTTATGAAGGTGTCTGTTACTACATTATATATATACTTGCAGTGTTTATATATTGTTATGAACTAACATAAAGTGTAGTTCCCCTTTAAGAGCCCCTGCTCTTTTAGCACTTCATCCTCCCGATGTTAGTGAGCTCATGTCCTCCACAGTTCTGCGGCCTGTTATTCCAACACGGTTGGCAGAGGCCACCGGAATATTCCTAACGTCTCATTAGTCCCGCTCGAGCCCTTCTTGCCTTCTCCACACCCCCTCTGGAAATAGATGTCATTTCAACTCCAATCCCCCGCCGTCAGCAGACTTGTCATTTCAGTGAGTGACGACTGACTCCTCGTCCCTCTTCTGCCCCCGCAGACAAACACAACGAGCTGGAGCTGCCATGTCCCGTCCCCAAGTCCAGGGAAAGGAAGCGCCGGCAAGGCCAGCAGCAGCCGGGCGGAGGAGCCGTGACTCAAACGGGCGGGGTGAAGAAGGTCAACTACTCACCTTGCATCCCCGGAGGCGCCAACAGTCGCTTCGGAGTCAAGACGGACCAGGAGGAACTGCTGTCCAAGGTTGTTGGCCATTGTGAAAATATCCAATAGGTGGAAATCCTCACATTGTCTGTGCTTTGTGTCCTCCGTACCAGGACCTGGAGGGCATCAATAAATGGGGACTGAATATCTTCCGGGTGGCAGAGCACTCTCACAACCGGCCTCTCACCTGCATCATGTACGCCATCTTTCAGGTCAGCTTCCCGCTGCTTCGTCCTCCTCAGAAAGAGCAAAAATGTGCCAAAATAAAGGAGGAACTAGACCTGGCCTTTTATTAATATCTCCATATTTTTTAGGCCATGTCACCATACACCATATCCTATTTCTTTGAATTGCCACCAGGGCGCTAATTAATTTAAAGCCTCTTCTCACTCCGGCGTTCACCAAAGGCATGCGGTAAATTTAGGCCTGCGCTTATAAATTTGAGTGTGATGTAAGGATACCATCATGAAAAGCACATTTAATTAAAAAACAACGTTAATATGGTCTTACCTTTACTTATAAATGAAGTCCATGCGGCATAGCTCGGTTGGTAGAGTGGCCGTGCCAGCAACTTGAGGGTTGCAGGTTCGATTCCCGCTTCCGCCATCCTAGTCACTGCCGTTGTGTCCTTGGGCAAGACACTTTACCCACCTTCTCCTAGTGCCACCTACTCTGGTTTAAATGTAACTTAGATATTGGGTTTCACTATGTAAAGCGCTTTGAGTCACTCGAGAAAAAGCGCTATATAAATATAATTCACTTCATGCACAGCTCCTTCTGATCAAAAGCATCGATAACTTGTTTATAGAAGTCTTCCTTATCTTTCTTCGGTTTTAAATGCCTCTCTGTCTCGATGGAGATCTTCCTTTATTACCTCCTGCTTCCATTGAAAGTCCAGTTTAGAAAACGGTTTTATTTTAGATATGTAATCCTCCATGTTAAAAGTGCAAGCGAGAGGAAACAATAAACGATCGCTGCTTGTTGTCACTTCTTCTGCAGCCGAGTAGTCGCAGGAAGGATCACTAGCGCCCTCTACCACCAGGAGGCGGGAGTCATTTAATGACTCATATTTGACACACGCAGCTACGGTATGTTAATAAAACATAACTGCTTAGTGTTATTTTTAGCATATTCAATAGCTTGGACCTTAAATCCTACTGAATAGCTCTTAATCTTTTCCCCTTTATGCGATTTCAAATGATTAAAAATGATGACAGGTGAAGTGTCACTCGTGACGTGACGAGTTTGACCCGGGGGAAATTCTAGGCATATGCTAATTATTTGGCGAAACGAGTTCGACCCGGCGGAAATTCTAGACGTGCAAGGAAATACGGTAAATTCAATGTTTATGTTTGAATGAACGACAATAAGTAGATTTTATTCCAAACATTTTCTTTTCAAATGTAGTAAAATGTTTGCCTCAAAATCAAGACCACAATCATATTGATGATATTTTGCATTCCAAGTCACACATCTTTTTTTCCCTCGTTTCATTTGCTTCCTCACGCGTCATCGTCTCAAGTCAGTCTGCAGCCGAGTAGTCGCAAGAAGGATCACTAGCGCCCTCTACCACCAGGAGGCGGGAGTCATTTAATGACTCATATTTGACACACGCAGCTACGGTATATTAATAAAACATAACTGCTTAGTGTTATTTTTAGCATATTCAATAGCTTGGACCTTAAATCCTACTGAATAGCTCTTAATCTTTTCCCCTTTATGCGATTTCAAATGATTAAAAATGATGACAGGTGAAGTGTCACTCGTGACGTGACGAGTTTGACCCGGGGGAAATTTTAGGCATATGCTAATTATTTGGCGAAACCAGTTCGACCCGGCGGAAATTCTAGACATGCGCATTCTATAATTCAAGGAAATACGGTAAATTCAATGTTTATGTTTGAATGAACGACAATAAGTAGATTTTATTCCAAACATTTTCTTTTCAAATGTAGTAAAATGTTTGCCTCAAAATCAAGACCACAATCATATTGATGATATTTTGCATTCCAATTCACACATCTTTTTTTCCCTCGTTTCATTTGCTTCCTCACGCCTCATCGTCTCAAGTCAGTCTGCATTTTTCCAAAACGCGCACGGCGACCACATGGATGGTCTCGTTTTGTAGCCGCTTTTGCCTTCCTTGGATCTTAAATCCTACTGAATGGCTTTTAATCTTCTTCCCTCTATGTGATTTACTGCTCTAAACAGAAGAGAACTGTACAAAAGATGGTGCCATAGCACAAACAATAAGACAGTTATTCAGTGTTTTTTTTTGTTTTTATATATTTGTCAGTGGAAAAAAAAATCCATAAATTAGCCGCACCGTTTTGTAAGCCGCAGGATTCAAAGCGTAGGAATTGATGGTACTTTCCACACAGACCTCCACTATTTGTTTTGTTCAATTCCCCACAGACCGGTTACCAGTTCTGAATGTTTCATCGGAAACAATATCGTATTCAAGAGTGCGATTCACAGCCCGTCGTCTTTTCGTCCCACTCAGGAGCGAGACCTGATGAGAACCTTCAAGATCCCGGCAGACTCTTTTGTGACGTTCCTGCTGACCCTGGAGAGCCACTACCACTCCGACGTGGCCTACCACAACGGCCTGCACGCAGCAGACGTGGCGCAGTCCACGCACATCCTCCTGTCCACTCCAGCGCTGGACGTAAGTGTCCGGGGGGCCGCATGAATACAAACACTTTACGTCAAACGTTCGGAAAAAAACACACGGAAGCTCAGCCAGTTTAGGAAATGAATCTTAGTTGTTTTGTTCCGCCTCCATCCACCCGCAGGCGGTCTTCACTGACTTGGAGATCTTGGCAGCCATTTTTGCGGCTGCAATTCATGATGTGGACCACCCGGGAGTGTCCAACCAGTTCCTCATCAACACCAGTAAGTGATCTTTTCATTTGATACACCCAACAAGATAAAGGTTTCTCCGGTGATAAAACAGTTATTTGGTCGGTAAAAACCTTTCAAAGACTTTGACTGATCAAACACAAACCCAAGGTTTCCTGAGGCGGGTTTTAACAGACCCACCCAGAGCACCAATGGAGTTCTTGACCAGGGGGATCTTTTTATCGGGAGCAAGGATCAAGAGTTTCCGTTTTGTTCGACTTTATCTGAAGAAACTTCAAAGGTTTTGATAGAAAATTCATATTCCAAGACCTCATGAAAAGTGAAAGTCACGGATCAACCGACTAAGAGGCATCAGGTACCACCGAATTAAAACAGGCCCTAGAACAGAACCCATTTCTGGGGCTGGTTTTAACAGATCCACCCAGAGCACCAACGGAGTTCTTGACCAGGGGGATCTTTTTATCGGGAGCAAGGATCAGAGTTTCCATTTTCTTCGACTTTATCTGAAGAAACTTCAAAGGGTTTGATAGAAAATTCATATTCCAAGACCTCATGAAAAGTGAAAGTCACGGATCAACCGACTAAGAGGCATCAGGTACCACCGAATTAAAACAGGCCCTAGAACCGAACCCATTTCTGGGGCGGGTTTTAACAGATCCACCCAGAGCACCAACGGAATTCTTCACCAGGGGGATCTTTTTATTGGGAGCAAGGATCAGAGTTTCCGTTTTGTTCGACTTTATCTGAAAAAACTTCAAAGGTTTTGATAAAAAATTCATATTCCAAGACCTCATGAAAAGTGAAAGTCACGGATCAACCGACTAAGAGGCATCAGGTACCACCGAATTAAAACAGGCCCTAGAACAGAACCCATTTCTGGGGCTGGTTTTAACAGATCCACCCAGAGCACCAATGGAGTTCTTGACCAGGGGGATCTTTTTATCGGGAGCAAGGATCAGAGTTTCCATTGTTTGACTTTATCTGAAGAAACTTCAAAGGTTTTGATAGAAAATTCCTATTCCAAGACCTCATAAAAAGTGAAAGTCACGGATCAACCGACTGAGAGGCATCAGGTACCACCGAATTAAAACAGGCCCTAGAACAGAACCCATGACATGTTGGGACAGATTGGACATCATTAAAAGAAGTCAACCAGTGGAGAACAGCACCAGAATCATCTCAGATTTGAGTTGATGAGTCAGTTGAGATCATTTTGGGATCATTTGATACAGTCAACAAGATAAAGATTAAAGTTGTCACTTTAGAGATATTTCTTAGGTGATAAAAGGAGTTTGTTGGTCAGTTAATGACCTTTCAAAGACTTTGATTATTAAACACAAGCCCAAGGTTTCTGGGGCTGGTTTTAACGGATCCACCCAGAGCACCAACGGAGTTCTTGACCAGGGGGATCTTTTTATCGGGAGCAAGGATCAAGAGTTTCCGTTTTGTTCGACTTTATCTGAAGAAACTTCAAAGGTTTTGATAGAAAATTCATATTCCAAGACCTCATGAAAAGTGAAAGTCACGGATCGACCGACTAAGAGGCATCAGGTACCACCGAATTAAAACAGGCCCTAGAACAGAACCCATTTCTGGGGCTGGTTTTAACAGATCCACCCAGAGCACCAACGGAGTTCTTGACCAGGGGGATCTTTTTATCGGGAGCAAGGATCAGAGTTTCCGTTTTGTTCAACTTTATCTGAAGAAACTTCAAAGGTTTTGATAGAAAAATCATATTCCAAGACCTCATGAAAAGTGAAAGTCACGGATCAACCGACTAAGAGGCATCAGGTACCACCGAATTAAAACAGGCCCTAGAACAGAACCCATTTCTGGGGCTGGTTTTAACAGATCCACCCAGAGCACCAACGGAGTTCTTGACCAGGGGGATCTTTTTATCGGGAGCAAGGATCAGAGTTTCCGTTTTGTTCAACTTTATCTGAAGAAACTTCAAAGGTTTTGATAGAAAAATCATATTCCAAGACCTCATGAAAAGTGAAAGTCACGGATCAACCGACTAAGAGGCATCAGGTACCACCGAATTAAAACAGGCCCTAGAACAGAACCCATTTCTGGGGCTGGTTTTAACAGATCCACCCAGAGCACCAACGGACGCCTTGATCAGGGGGATCTTTTTATCGGGAGCAAGGATCAGAGTTTCCGTTTTCTTCGACTTTATCTGAAGAAACTTCAAAGGTTTTGATAGAAAATTCATATTCCAAGACCTCGTGAAAAGTGAAAGTCACGGATCAACCGACTAAGAGGCATCAGAGGTACCACCGAATTAAAACAGGCCCTAGAACAGAACCCGTGACATGTTGGACATCATTAAAAGAAGTCAACCAGTGGAGAACAGCACCAGAATCATCTCAGATTTGAGTTGATGAGTCGGTTGAGATCATTTTGGGATCATTTGATACAGTCAACAAGATAAAGATTAAAGTTGTCACTTTAGAGATATTTCTTAGGTGATAAAAGGAGTTTGTTGGTCAGTTAATGACCTTTCAAAGACTTTGATTAAACACAAGCCCAAGGTTTCTGGGGCTGGTTTTAACAGACCCACCCAGAGCACCAACAGAGTTCTTGACCAGGGGGATTTTTTTATCGGGAGCAAGGATCAGAGTTTCCGTTTTGTTCGACTTTATCTGAAGAAACTTCAAAGGTTTTGATAGAAAAATCATATTCCAAGACCTCATGAAAAGTGAAAGTCACGGATCAACCGACTAAGAGGCATCAGGTACCACCGAATTAAAACAGGCCCTAGAACAGAACCCGTGACATGTTGGGACAGATTGGACATCATTAAAAGAAGTCAACCAGTGGAGAACAGCACCAGAATCATCTCAGATTTGAGTTGATGAGTCAGTTGAGATCATTTTGGGATCATTTGATACAGTCAACAAGATAAAGATTAAAGTTGTCACTTTACAGATATTTCTTAGGCGATAAAAGGAGTTTGTTGGTCAGTTAATGACCTTTCAAAGACTTTGATTAAACACAAACCCACGGTTTCTGGGGCTGGTTTTAACAGATCCACCCAGAGCACCAATGGAGTTCTTGACCAGGGGCATCTTTTTATCGGGAGCAAGGATCAGAGTTTCCATTTTGTTCGACTTTATCTGAAGAAACTTCAAAGGTTTTGATTGAAAATTCATATTCCAAGACTTCATGAAAAGTGAAAGTCACGGATCAACCGACTAAGAGGCATCAGGTACCACCGAATTAAAACAGGCCCTAGAACAGAACCCATTTCTGGGGCTGGTTTTAACAGACCCACCCAGAGCACCAACGGAGTTCTTGACCAGGGGGATCTTTTTATCGGGAGCAAGGATCAAGAGTTTCCGTTTTGTTCGACTTTATCTGAAGAAACTTCAAAGGTTTTGATAGAAAATTCATATTCCAAGACCTCATGAAAAGTGAAAGTCACGGATCAACCGACTAAGAGGCATCAGGTACCACCGAATTAAAACAGGCCCTAGAACAGAACCCGTGACATGTTGGACATCATTAAAAGAAGTCAACCAGTGGAGAACAGCACCAGAATCATCTCAGATTTGAGTTGATGAGTCAGTTGAGATCATTTTGGGATCATTTGATACAGTCAACAAGATAAAGATTAAAGTTGTCACTTTAGAGATATTTCTTAGGTGATAAAAGGACTTTTCAAAGACTTTGATTAAACACAAGCCCAAGGTTTCTGGGGCTGGTTTTAACAGATCCACCCAGAGCACCAACGGAGTTCTTGACCAGGGGGATCTTTTTATCGGGAGCAAGGATCAGAGTTTCCATTTTGTTCGACTTTATCTGAAGAAACTTCAAAGGTTTTGATAGAAAATTCATATTCCAAGACCTCATGAAAAGTGAAAGTCACGGATCAACCGACTAAGAGGTATCAGGTACCACCGAATTAAAACAGGCCCTAGAACAGAACCCATTTCTGGGGCTGGTTTTAACAGATCCACCCAGAGCACCAATGGAGTTCTTGACCAGGGACATCTTTTTATCGGGAGCAAGGATCAGAGTTTCCATTTTGTTCGACTTTATCTGAAGAAACTTCAAAGGGTTTGATAGAATATTCATATTCCAAGACCTCATGAAAAGTGAAAGTCACGGATCAACCGACTAAGAGGCATCAGGTACCACCGAATTAAAACAGGCCCTAGAACAGAACCCATTTCTGGGGCTGGTTTTAACAGATCCACCCAGAGCACCAACGGAGTTCTTGACCAGGGGGATCTTTTTATCGGGAGCAAGGATCAAGAGTTTCCGTTTTGTTCGACTTTATCTGAAGAAACTTCAAAGGTTTTGATAGAAAATTCATATTCCAAGACCTCATGAAAAGTGAAAGTCACGGATCAACCGACTAAGAGGCATCAGGTACCACCGAATTAAAACAGGCCCTAGAACAGAACCCGTGACATGTTGGACATCATTAAAAGAAGTCAACCAGTGGAGAACAGCACCAGAATCATCTCAGATTTGAGTTGATGAGTCAGTTGAGATCATTTTGGGATCATTTGATACAGTCAACAAGATAAAGATTATAGTTGTCACTTTAGAGATATTTCTTAGGTGATAAAAGGACTTTTCAAAGACTTTGATTAAACACAAGCCCAAGGTTTCTGGGGCTGGTTTTAACAGATCCACCCAGAGCACCAACGGAGTTCTTGACCAGGGGGATCTTTTTATCGGGAGCAAGGATCAGAGTTTCCATTTTGTTCGACTTTATCTGAAGAAACTTCAAAGGTTTTGATAGAAAATTCATATTCCAAGACCTCATGAAAAGTGAAAGTCACGGATCAACCGACTAAGAGGTATCAGGTACCACCGAATTAAAACAGGCCCTAGAACAGAACCCATGACATGTTGGACATCATTAAAAGAAGTCAACCAGTGGAGAACAGCACCAGAATCATCTCAGATTTGAGTTGATGAGTCAGTTGGGATCATTTTGGGATCATTTGATACAGTCAACAAGATAAAGATTAAAGTTGTCACTTTAGAGATATTTCTTAGGCGATAAAAGGAGTTTGTTGGTCAGTTAATGACCTTTCAAAGACTTTGATTAAACACAAGCCCAAGGTTTCTGGGGCTGGTTTTAACAGACCCACCCAGAGCACCAACAGAGTTCTTGACCAGGGGGATTTTTTTATCGGGAGCAAGGATCAGAGTTTCCGTTTTGTTCGACTTTATCTGAAGAAACTTCAAAGGTTTTGATAGAAAAATCATATTCCAAGACCTCATGAAAAGTGAAAGTCACGGATCAACCGACTAAGAGGCATCAGGTACCACCGAATTAAAACAGGCCCTAGAACAGAACCCGTGACATGTTGGGACAGATTGGACATCATTAAAAGAAGTCAACCAGTGGAGAACAGCACCAGAATCATCTCAGATTTGAGTTGATGAGTCAGTTGAGATCATTTGATACAGTCAACAAGATAAAGATTAAAGTTGTCACTTTAAAGATATTTCTTAGGTGATAAAAGGAGTTTGTTGGTCAGTTAATGACCTTTCAAAGACTTTGATTATTAAACATAAGTCCAAGGTTTCTGGGAGTGGTTTTAACAGACCCACCCAGAGCACCAATGGAGTTCTTGACCAGGGGGATCTTTTTATCGGGAGCAAGGATCAGAGTTTCCATTTTGTTCGACTTTATCTGAAGAAACTTCAAAGGTTTTGATAGAAAATTCATATTCCAAGACCTCATGAAAAGTGAAAGTCACAGATCAACCGACTAAGAGGCATCAGGTACCACCGAATTAAAACAGGCCCTAGAACAGAACCCGTGACATGTTGGACAGATTGGACATCATTAAAAGAAGTCAACCAGTGGAGAACAGCACCAGAATCATCTCAGATTTGAGTTGATGAGTCAGTTGAGATCATTTGATACAGTCAACAAGATAAAGATTAAAGTTGTCACTTTAAAGATATTTCTTAGGTGATAAAAGGAGTTTGTTGGTCAGTTAATGACCTTTCAAAGACTTTGATTATTAAACATAAGTCCAAGGTTTCTGGGAGTGGTTTTAACAGACCCACCCAGAGCACCAATGGAGTTCTTGACCAGGGGGATCTTTTTATCGGGAGCAAGGATCAGAGTTTCCATTTTGTTCGACTTTATCTGAAGAAACTTCAAAGCTTTTGATAGAAAATTCATATTCCAAGACCTCATGAAAAGTGAAAGTCACGGATCAACCGACTAAGAGGCATCAGGTACCACCGAATTAAAACAGGCCCTAGAACAGAACCCATTTCTGGGGCTGGTTTTAACAGATCCACCCAGAGCACCAATGGAGTTCTAGACCAGGGGGATCTTTTTATCGGGAGCAATGATCAGAGTTTCCATTTTCTTCGACTTTATCTGAAGAAACTTCAAAGGGTTTGATAGAATATTCATATTCCAAGACCTCATGAAAAGTGAAAGTCACGGATCAACCGACTAAGAGGCATTAGGTACCACCGAATTAAAACAGGCCCTAGAACAGAACCCATTTCTGGGGCTGGTTTTAACAGACCCACCCAGAGCACCAATGGAGTTCTTGACCAGGGGGATCTTTTTATCGGGAGCAAGGATCAGAGTTTCCATTTTCTTCGACTTTATCTGAAGAAACTTCAAAGGTTTTGATAGAAAATTCATATTCCGAGACCTCATGAAAAGTGAAAGTCACGGATCAACCGACTAAGAGGCATCAGGTACCACCGAATTAAAACAGGCCCTAGAACAGAACCCATGACATGTTGGTCATCATTAAAAGAAGTCAACCAGTGGAGAACAGCACCAGAATCATCTCAGATTTGAGTTGATGAGTCAGTTGAGATCATTTTGGGATCATTTGATACAGTCAACAAGATAAAGATTAAAGTTGTCACTTTAGAGATATTTCTTAGGTGATAAAAGGAGTTTGTTGGTCAGTTAATGACCTTTCAAAGACTTTGATTAAACACAAGCCCAAGGTTTCTGGGGCTGGTTATAACAGATCCACCCAAAGCACCAACGGAGTTCTTGACCAGGGGGATCTTTTTATCGGGAGCAAGGATCAGAGTTTCCGTTTTGTTCGACTTTATCTGAAGAAACTTCAAAGGTTTTGATAGAAAATTCATATTCCAAGACCTCATGAAAAGTGAAAGTCACGGATCAACCGACTAAGAGGCATCAGAGGTACCACCGAATTAAAACAGGCCCTAGAACAGAACCCATGACATGTTGGGACAGATTTGAACATCATTAAAAGAAGTCAACCAGTGGAGAACAGCACCAGAATCATCTCAGATTTGAGTTGATGAGTCAGTTGAGATCATTTGATACAGTCAACAAGATAAAGATTAAAGTTGTCACTTTAAAGATATTTCTTAGGTGATAAAAGGAGTTTGTTGGTCAGTTAATGACCTTTCAAAGACTTTGATTATTAAACATAAGTCCAAGGTTTCTGGGGCTGGTTTTAACAGACCCACCCAGAGCACCAACGGAGTTCTTGATCAGGGGGATCTTTTTATCGGGAGCAAGGATCAGAGTCCGTTTCTTTCGACTTTACCGAAGGAACTTCAAAGAATTTGATAGACGATCCACATCCCAAGAACTCAGATAAAAAGTGTAACATTGAAGGAGATGGTGAGAAAAAACGACTAAGAGGCATCAGGTAGAACCGAATTAAAACTGGCCCCAGAACAGAACTATGGGAACCACTGGAGAACAGCATCAAAAAAACCCATCTCAGATGTTAGTCGAAGTATTTGCACCATTTTTAAAGCGTGGCCTCCTAAGACACCAATGTGGGCCTTTAGGGAGACCTTCTATGCTTCCCCTAGTTACCTGAGCTCCATTTCATTCTACCTCTGTTGCCGCAGACTCGGAGCTTGCTCTGATGTACAACGACGAGTCGGTGCTGGAGAACCACCACCTGGCCGTGGGCTTCAAACTGCTGCAGGAAGAGAACTGCGACGTCTTCCAGAACCTCAGCAAGAAACAGAAGCAGTCCCTCAGAAGGATGGTCATAGACATGGTGAGGCCGTTTCCGACTTCATTAGACTTTTCCGTCTCATATCAAGGCGTCGTGCTCTCTTCCAGGTCTTGGCGACGGACATGTCGAAACACATGAGCCTGTTGGCCAACCTGAAGACGATGGTGGAGACGAAGAAGGTGACCAGCTCCGGAGTCCTTCTGTTGGACAACTACACCGACAGGATGCAGGTACGAGGCGTGCTGGTGCCGCCTTTCGGACTCGGGCGCGTCTCACTGGTACTCCCTGCAGGTTCTCCGCAACATGGTCCACTGCGCCGACCTGAGCAATCCCACCAAGCCTCTGGATCTGTACCGGCAGTGGACGGACAGGATCATGGACGAGTCCTTCCACCAGGGAGACCGAGAACGGGAGCGGGGGATGGAGATCAGCCCCATGTGTGACAAACACACGGCGTCGGTGGAGAGGACACAGGTAAGGATGAGACCTGATCCCACATGAGAGACTGGAACTGCTTCTGAGTAGTTAGTTTGGTCTTTGACTGAAGAGACAATGCACAGAGAAATGAATGCACCAGATTATAGCTAAATAGCTCATGTCCATCCGCAGTCCCTGGTTACCTAAATTACATTTTATTAACATCTCGATATTTTTAGGCCATGACCACGATACACGATAAAATGGTGTTATGTCCTTCGCTATGTGGTAGGTTCCTGCGGACGTTATCTCCTTCTGGAAATAGTTGCTTCGGCCTTTTGTGGGTGTGGCACCGGCCGGAGATGTTGACATGCGGATATTCAAGCACTCTTCATTCTTCAGCGGATGACTTTTTCTCATGTTCTGGGGTCACGTTTTGTTTGGTTTTTGGACTCTTTGTGCAGCCTAGTTTGTTTTGTCACCGTGGCGACCAATTAGCTTCCCTGATTTGTTTGGACTCACGCACCTGATTCATTTGGAGTCACGCACCTGATCTGTTTAGGACTCACGCACCTGTGTTAATCATGTCACTGTTATTTAAGCTTGTAGTTGCCAGGCAGTCGGCCTGGCGTCATTGCTGATGCTCTGTTCGCTCTGGTTATGTATCAAGTCTTGTTTCATAGCCATAGTTTTTTAGCCAAGTTTGTTCTCTGCCTTGTGCGTGTCTGTAGTTTGCACTTTTTTAATAGATGAATTAATCACGCCATGTTCCGTCACCTTCCTTTGCATTCCGGGAAAAACAATCCCACCATAGCCTCCGTTCCGTCACTCGAACCCTAACCCTAAACGTGAC
>NC_084614.1:83891018-83978518 GCF_033978795.1 Nerophis ophidion | reverse complement strand
CAATGGATGGGCATGGCTGAAGAAAAGTGCGTATCTATGGAGGACTAAAGGTGTGTATGTCTGCATATTTCACTCAATCAATCAATGTTTATTTATATAGCCCTAAATCACAAGTGTCTCAAAGGGCTGCACAAGCCACAACCACATCCTGGGTTCAAATCCCACATGAGGGCAAGGAAAAACTCACAACCCAGTGGGATGACAATGAGAATCCTTGGAGAGGACCACCGCAGATGTGGGTGAGCGACCGGTGCAATGGACGTCGAGTGGATCTAACATAATAGTGAGAGTCCAGTCCATGGTGGATCTAACATAATAGTGAGAGTCCAGTCTATAGTGGATCTAACATAATAGTGAGAGTCCAGTCCATAGTGGATCTAGCATAATAGTGAGAGTCCAGTCCATAGTGGATCTAGCATAATAGTGAGAGTCCAGTCCATAGTGGATCTAACATAATAGTGAGAGTCCAGTCCATAGTGGATCTAACATAATAGTGAGAGTCCAGTCCATAGTGGATCTAACATAATAGTGAGAGTCCAGTCCATAGTGGATCTAGCATAATAGTGAGAGTCCAGTCCATAGTGGATCTAGCATAATAGTGAGAGTCCAGTCCATAGTGGATCTAGCATAATAGTGAGAGTCCAGTCCATAGTGGATCTAACATAATAGTGAGAGTCCAGTCCATAGTGGATCTAACATAATAGTGAGAGTCCAGTCCATAGTGGATCTAACATAATAGTGAGTCCAGTCCATAGTGGATCTAACATAATAGTGAGAGTCCAGTCCATAGTGGATCTAACATAATAGTGAGAGTCCAGTCCATAGTGGATCTAACATAATAGTGTGAGAGTCCAGTCCATAGTGGATCTAACATAATAGTGAGAGTCCAGTCCACAGTGGATCTAACATAATGGTGAGAGTCCAGTCCATAGTGGATCTAACATAATAGTGTGAGAGTCCAGTCCATAGTGGATCTAACATAATAGTGAGAGTCCAGTCCATAGTGGATCTAACATAATATTGTGAGAGTCCAGTCCATAGTGGATCTAACATAATAGTGAGAGTCCAGTCCATAGTGGATCTAGCATAATAGTGAGAGTCCAGTCCATAGTGGATCTAACATAATAGTGAGAGTCCAGTCCATAGTGGATCTAACATAATAGAGTCTAGTCCATGGTGGATCTAACATTTTAGAGTCTAGTTCATAGTTGGTCTAACATAATATTTTGAGAGTCCAGTCCATAGTGGATCTAACATAATAGAGTCCAGTCCATAGTCGATCCAACATAATAGAGTCTAGTTCATAGTGGATCTAACATAATAGAGTCTAGTCCATGGTGGATCTAACATTTTAGAGTCTAGTTCATAGTTGGTCTAACATAATATTTTGAGAGTCCAGTCCATAGTGGATCTAACATAATAGAGTCTAGTTCATAGTGGATCAAACATTTTAGAGTCTACTTCATAGTTGGTCTAACATAATATTTTGAGAGTCTAGTCCACAGTGGATTCAACATAATAGAGTCCAGTCCATGGTGGATCTAATATATTAAGAGTCTAGTTCATAGTGGGTCTAACATAACATTTTGCGAGTCCAGTCCATAGTGGATCTAACATAATAGAGTCTAGTTCATAGTTGGTTTAACATAATATTGTGAGAGTCCAGTCCATAATGGATCTAACATAATAGAGTCTAGTTCATACTGGATCCAACATAATAGAGTCTAGTCCATGGTGGATCTAACATAATAGAGTCTAGTTCATAGTGGGTCTAACATAATAGTGTGAGAGTCCAGTCCATAGTGGATCTAACATAATAGTCTAGTTCATAGTGGGTCTAATATAATATTGTGAAAGTCCAGTCCATAGTGGATCTAACATAATAGTGAGAGTCTAGTCCAGGGGGTCTCAAACATGCGGGTCAATTGCAGTCCGCGAGACGTTATTTTGCAGCCTGCACTTTGATATGACAATTTATTGTTGGTGCGGCCCGCGAGTTTAATATGAACAGTTCTTGACAGCGTCATACTTGTCATCGTTCCAAACCTTCCCGGAAGTCCCCTGGCTTTCAGGACATCCATTCTTACGAGTTCTCTCCCGATTTGTCACTGTCAATAGCGCCCTCTACGTCCTCTAAAGTCAGCGTGCAAGCCTTTTAGTATGTTGCATCTAGCTGTGCAGTACTATAGCAAGACATATTTGATCAACAGCCATACAGGTTACACTGAGGGTTGTGATAGAAACAACTTTAACAGTTACAAATATGCGCCAGACTGTGAACCCACACCAAACAAGAATGACAAACACAATTCAGGATAAAATCCGCACCGTAATACAACATCAACCTTAAGACCAGGGGACGTCCACACCCAACTTCTCACGGACTTGACTTCCTCTGTGTGACGGAAACATGGCTGAGAGCCGGTGAGTCCGCCCCTCTTAATGAACTTCTGCCTCCGGAGTGTTCCCTACTTTAATTCTCCGCGGTCGTCCGGTCGAAAAGGACGGGGATTAGCAGTCGTTTTTAAAAAATGACTTCAGATGCTTCGAACTGTGCCTGTTTGAGCTGGAGGGGGCGTGGCCTCCAGCTCCAGCTGAATTTCGGGAGAAAATTTCTTCCGGGAGGTGTGCTGAATTTCAGGAGTCTCCCGGAACTTATCTGGTAGCACTTTGGAGCATCGTCTGACTCGAGTGGTTCCTTTTGAACTACTTCTATGAGTGACAAAAATCAATCTCCTACAGTGTTTTTTTTTTTGTGTTTTTTTATGTCCGTTCCGTGACGTCCACACCCAAGACAATGAAGCATTAAAAAAAAAAGAGGGCGGCAATAAAAGGACAAAGGCGAGGCTGTGAGGACGCCATAAACGCTCGCTGGTGTTCAGGTTTGATCACACGCTCGCCCTCGCACCGCCGGGAACGTCTCAGGTCTTCAGGTGACATCTTTTTCCTCTGATTGACTTCTCTCGATGCCTCACTGCGAATAATTTGGTCGTCTTTTTCACCAGGAAGACGACAATGAAGTCCTGCTGTCTGCTCGTGTTGCTCATCTGTGGCGCTCAAGCGCAAAGTAAGTTCGCAGGGCTCTCCAAAGTGCGGTCATCCTATAGTCAAAATAAAAACATCCCAGATTAGAACATTACACACACAAAAAAAATTTTGGGGCAATTTTGGGAGAAATTTTAAGTTTGCATGCTCAAGTTAACCTGCTAACAGTAAACATGTAGCAAGTATACATGACTGAAAGGGTTGGCTGAAAAATGGCAAAAAAAAAAAATGTTTGCGTGCTAACAGTTAGCAAAGGTCAAATAACAAGTCATATGACTACGAAGCATATATGTGTCAAATTTGCTTTAAAAAAAAGGGGGGGAAAAACAATTACAGTAGCATATACTAAGTTGTATGACTCGAAAGGTTATGGCTGCAAAATTTGCTGAACAATTTAACATGCTAACAGTTAGCATGAGTCAAGTACCAAGTTAAAAGAGCCTGAGGCTATAAAATTAGCTAAAGGAGTTAGCATGCTATTGCCAGGAGGATGTAATGCATGTACATGCTAACAGGTGTACTTCTGTAAAATTGGATTTTAAAAAGTTAGCATGCTAATGTTAGCATGCTGAAAATGCATTAGCATGCTAACAGCTTGCACGTGTCAAGTACAAAATTGTAAGACCCGGAGGTTTACTTCTGTTAAATTGGATTTTAAAAAGTTAGCATGCTAATGTTAGCATGCTGAAAATGCACTAGCATGCCAACAGCTTGCACGTGTCAAGTACAAAATTGTAAGACCCAGAGGTGTACTTCTGTTAAATTGGATTTTAAAAAGTTAGCATGCTAATGTTAGCATGCTAAAAATGCCTTAGCATGCTAACAGCTTGCACATGTCAAGTACAACATTTTCTGAACCTGAGGTGTGCGGCTGTAAAATTGGATTTAAAAAGTTAGCATGCTAATGTTAGCATGCTGAAAATGCATTAGCATGCTAACAGCTTGCACGTGTCAAGTACAAAATTGTAAGACCCGGAGGTGTACTTCTGTTAAATTGGATTTTAAAAAGTTAGCATGCTAATGTTAGCATGCTAAAAATGCCTTAGCATGCTAACAGCTTGCACATGTCAAGTACAACATTTTCTGAACCTGAGTTGTGCGGCTGTAAAATTGGATTTAAAAAGTTGGCATGCTAATGTTAACATGCTAAAAATGCCTTAGCATGCTAACAGCTTGCACGTGTCAAGTTCAAATTTGTAAGACCCTGAGGTGTATGGCTGTGAAATTGGATTTTAAAAGTTAGCATGCTAATGTAAGCATGCTAAAAATGCCTTAGCATGCTAACAGCTTGCACATGTCAAGTACAACATTTTCTGAACCTGAGGTGTGCGGCTGTAAAATTGGATTGAAAAAGTTGGCATGCTAATGTTAGCATGCTAAAAATGCCTTAGCATGCTAACAGCTTGCACGTGTCAAGTTCAAATTTGTAAGACCCTGAGGTGTACGGCTGTGAAATTGGATTAAAAAGTTGGCATGCTAATGTAAGCATGCTAAAAATACCTTAGCATGCTAACAGCTTGCACATGTCAAGTACAAAATTTTCTTAACCTGAGGTGTACGGCTGTAAAATTGGGTTTAAAAAGTTGGCATGCTAATGTTAGCATGTTGAAAATGTGATAGCATGCTAACAGCTTGCATGCGTCAAGTACAAAATTATAAGACCCTGAGGTGTACGGCTGTAAAATTGGATTAAAAAAGTTGGCATGCTAATGTTAGCATGCTACAAAATGCTTTAGCATGCTAACAGCTTGCACATGTCAAGTACAAAATTTTCTGAACCTGAGGTGTACGGCTGTAAAATTGGATTTTAAAAGTTGGCATGCTAATGTTAGCATGCTGAAAATGTGATAGCATGCTAACAGCTTGCATGCGTCAAGTACAAAATTATAAGGCACTGAGGTGTACGGCTGTAAAATTGGATTAAAAAAGTTGGCATGCTAATGTTAGCATGCTGAAATGTGTTAGCATGCTAACAGCTTGCACGTGTCAAGTACAAATTTGTAAGACCCTGAGGTGTACGGCTGTGAAATTGGATTTTTAAAGTTAGCATGCTAATGTTAGCATGATGAAAATGTGATCGCATGCTAACAGCTTGCATGCGTCAAGTACAAAATTATAAGACCCTGAGGTGTACGGCTGTAAAATTGGATTAAAAAAGTTGGCATGCTGAAATTTTTTAGCATGCTAACAGCTTGCACGTGTCAAGCACAAAATTCTAAGACCCTTGAGGTGTGCGGCTGTAAAATTGTATTTAAAAAGTTAGCATGCTAAAAATATGTTAGCATGCTAACAGCTTGCACGTGTCAAGTACAAAATTATAAGAACCTAAGATGCGCGGCTGTAAAATTGGATTTTAAAAGTTAGCATGCTAATGTTAGCATGCTGAAAATGTGATCGCATGCTAACAGCTTGCATGCGTCAAGTACAAAACTATAAGACCCTGAGGTGTAGGGCTGTAAAAGTGGATTTAAAAAGTTAGCAGGCCAATGTTAGAATGCCAAAAATGCGTTAGCATGCAAACAGTTTGCAACTGTCAAGTACAAGATCATAAGACCCTGAGGTGTGCGGCAGTAAAATTGGATTTAAAAAGCTAACATGCTAATGTTAGCATGCTAACGTATTTCAGCATGCTAAAAGTACAAAATTATATTATTAATTATATTATCAATTATATTATTAATTATTATAATGATATTATTAATCGTACACCCTGGGGTGTACGGCTGTAAAATTGGATTTAAAATTTAGCATGCTAATGTTAGCATGCTAAAATATTTTTAGCATGCTAACAGCTTGCACGTGTTTCGTCGCATTCCAAGGTGTCGCCATCGAGGCCACGCCAGGTGCCGACTTGCACGGAACCATCCACACCGAGCTGGACCAGACCGTGTCCCTGCTGTGTCGCGCCCTGGAGGAGGGGGCGGAGCTTGTGTGGCGCAGGAACGGCGCCGTGGTCCGCCTGACGCCGGAGAACCAGCGGGGCAACAGCAGCGTGTGCGTCATGCCCGTCTTGCACCAGGACAACGGCGCCACCTTCAGCTGCCACCTGGGGGAGAACACCACCGTCCAGGACGCCGTCACTTTAAATGTCACATGTGAGTCCTTTATTTGTTTACACCTTACTTCCTGTGGTTCCATGCCCATATTAGGACTGTCACCATACTGATTCACCGATACTGGAGTCTTGTGTATTGGCCGATACCAATGTTGATATCATACTTGTTCTAATTCACCCCTGTGGCCTTGTTTACATGTTACTTCCTGTGGTTTAATGCCCATATTAGGGCTGTCGCCATACTGATTCTCCGATACTGGAGTCTTGTGTATTGGCCGATACCAATGTTGATACCTCTGTGGCATTGTTTACACGTTACTTCCTGTAGTTCCATGCCGATATTAGGGCTGTCGCCATACTGATACACCGATACTGGAGTCTTGTGTATTGGCCGATACCAATGTTGATATCATACTTGTACTAATTCACCTCCGTGGCATTGTTTACACGTTACTTCCTGTGGTTTAATGCCCATATTAGGGCTGTCGCCATACTGATTCTCCGATACTGGAGTCTTGTGTATTGGCCGATACCAATGTTGATACCTCTGTGGCATTGTTTACACGTTACTTCCTGTAGTTCCATGCCGATATTAGGGCTGTCGCCATACTGATTCTCCGATACTGGAGTCTTGTGTATTGGCCGATAGCAATGTTGATATCATACTTGTACTAATTCACCTCTGTAGCATTGTTTACACGTTACTTCCTGTGGTTCCATGCACATATTAGGGCAGTCGCCATACTGATTCACCGATACTGGAGTCTTGTGTATTGGCCGATACCAATGTTGATATCATACTTGTACTAATTCACCTCTGTGGCATTGTTTACACGTTACTTCCTGTAGTTCCATGCCCATATTAGGGCTGTCGCCATACTGATTCACCGATACTGGAGTCTTGTGTATTGGCCGATACCAATGTTGATACCTCTGTGGCATTGTTTACACGTTATTTCCTGTGGTTCCATGCCCATATTAGGGCTGTCGCCATACTGATTCACCGATACTGGAGTCTTGTGTATTGGCCGATACCAATGTTGATATCATACTTGTACTAATTCACCTCTGTGGCATTGTTTACACGTTACTTCCTGTAGTTCCATGCCCATATTAGGGCTGTCGCCATACTGATTCAACAATACTGGAGTCTTGTGTATTGGCCGATACCAATGTTGATACCTCTGTGGCATTGTTTACACGTTACTTCCTGTACTTCCATGCCCATATTAGGACTGTCGCCATACTGATTCACCAATACCGGAGTCTTGTGTATTGGCCGATACCAATGTTGATATCATACTTGTACTAATTCACCTCCGTGGCATTGTTTACACGTTACTTCCTGTAGTTCCATGCCCATATTAGGGCTGTCGACATACTGATTCACCGATACTGGAGTCTTGTGTATTGGCCGATACCAATGTTGATACCTCTGTGGCATTGTTTACACGTTACTTCCTGTAGTTCCATGCCCATATTAGGGCTGTCACCATACTGATTCACCGATACTGGAGTCTTGTGTATTGGCCGATACCAATGTTGATATCATACTTGTACTAATTCACCTCTGTGTCATTGTTTACACGTTACTTCCTGTGGTTCCATGCCCATATTAGGGCAGTCGCCATACTGATTCACCGATACTGCAGTCTTGTGTATTGGCCGATACCAATGTTGATATCATACTTGTACTAATTTACCTCTGTGGCATTGTTTACATGTTACTTCCTGTACTTCCATGCCCATATTAGGGCTGTCGCCATACTGATTCAACGATACTGGAGTCTTGTGTATTGGCCGATACCAATGTTGATATCATACTTGTACTAATTCACCTCTGTGGCATTGTTTACACATTACTTCCTGTAGTTCCATGCCCATATTAGGACTGTCACCATACTGACTCACCCTTACTGGAGTCTTGTGTATTGGCCGATACCAATGTTGATATCCTACTTGTACTAATTCACCTCTGTGGCATTGTTTACATGTTACTTCCTGTAGTTTAATGCCCATATTAGGGCTGTCGCCATACTGATTCACCGATACTGGAGTCTTGTGTATTGGCTGATACCAATGTTGATATCATACTTGTACTAATTCACCCCTGTGGCATTGTTTACATGTTACTTCCTGTAGTTCCATGCCCATATTAGGGCTGTCGCCATACTGATTCACCGATACTGGAGTCTTGTGTATTGGCTGATACCAATGTTGATATCATACTTGTACTAATTCACCCCTGTGGCATTGTTTACATGTTACTTCCTGTAGTTCCATGCCCATATTAGGGCTGTCGCCATACTGAATCACAGATACTGGAGTCTTGTGTATTGGGCGATACCAATGTTGATATCATACTTGTTCTAATTCACCCCTGTGGCATTGTTTACACGTTACTTCCTGTAGTTCAATGCCCATATTAGGGCTGTCGCCATACTGATACACCGATACTGGAGTCTTGGGTATTGGCCGATACCAATGTTGATATCATACTTGTACTAATTTGTGGAAAGTTAGAAAAAGGTGTGGTCAAGTAAAATGAGTCAAACGGAGAACAATGGCGGGTGTGGAAAACACTAACATATTTATTATTCACCGCCTGAAATGGATTTATGCTGTTTTCAAGTTGAAGTGGAGTGGTAATTGTTTCTTTTGGCCACACCTCGTCGTCAGTCGTTCCTGAAGTTAAGTTTCCAGTTAAAAGATGCGGACACGCTTGTTACTGGATACTTTCTGATACGCTTCTGCCTTGAAGACTTTGTGTGCTTAGCTGTCGTGTAGCTGCATGTTTACCTTTTGTAAATGACTTGACTAAAACAGAAGAACTTGTGTTCTACTCGGAGGACATTTCGACAGATGGGCTGCTTGTATCAGACACATAATCCCATATTTGGTTGTTTTTTTTTAATGATATCAAATCGACATCTGATATCATTGGATCGGGGGGACTCCTGGTATGAAAACATTTACAATTACCCATCTTGGGGTGGGAATCTTTGGGCCACCTAACGATCTGTTCTGATACAGATTCCTGGGGCAACGATTCGATTCAGACTCTAGTCTTGCTTCTAAATGATTCTCGCAATTTATTATTAGGTATAGAAGTTAGAGTGAATATATATATATATATATATATATATATATATATATATATATATATATATATATATATATATATATATATATATATATATACACACACAAGCGTGTGTGTCTGTTTGTGGCTACATATACAGTATATATATACACACATATATATATATATATATATATATATATATATATATATATATGTGTATATGTATGCGGTATGTATGGTGTATGTATGTATATATATGTATATATATATATATATATATACATATATATGTATATATATATATATATATATATACATATATATATTCATATATATATATATACATACATATAGTGTTGTATTATTATTATTACTATTATTGTATTTATTATACATGATTGTATTAGTATGTGTCCTATGTGGGTTAAATAAAGTGTATAAAACCTAAGTTGTGTCCTCAGTTCCTCCCGTGCTGTCGGGATCAGAGGAGATGTCCGTGGAGGAAAAGTCGCCTCTCGTCCTAAACTGCGATACCTTGGCCAACCCGCCCGTATCGTCCCCGCTGTGGACCCTCAACGGCAGCGCAGTGGACCTCCTGGCGGGCGGCTTCTCGGTGACCAACGACGGCTCGAGCAGCCGACTGAGCTGCGGCGCCGTGGACAGAGTCCTGCATGAAGGCCGGTACCAGTGCACGGTGGACTCTCCTCTCCACGGAACCAGGACCAGGGTCTTCCGGGTCACGGTCACAGGTGAGTGGTGGTGGTCTGGACTCTCCACGTGATGTCACTGATTCTTCTTGTCTTTTCTGACCTGCAGACAAGACCACCAAGTTCCCTCTGATGCCCATCATTGCAGGTGTGGTGGTGGTCTTCCTCACGGGGGTCTTTGCCATCTTCTCTCGCTGGGACAGAATCACAAAGGTAATGTTACACACCAGACTTTTAGGACCCTAGTAATGTTACACACCAGACTTTTAGGACCCTAGTAATGTTACACACTATACTTTTAGGACCCTAGTAATGTTACACACCAGACTTTTAGGACCCTAGTAATGTTACACACTATACTTTTAGGACCCTAGTAATGTTACACACCAGACTTTTAGGACCCTAGTAATGTTACACACCAGACTTGTAGGACCCTAGTAATGTTACACACCAGACTTTTAGGACCCTAGTAATGTTACCCACCAGACTTGTAGGACCCTAGTAATGTTACCCACCAGACTTTTAGGACCCTAGTAATGTTACACACCAGACTTTTAGGACCCTAGTAATGTTACACACCAGACTTTTAGGACCCTAGTAATGTTACCCACCAGACTTTTAGGACCCTAGTAATGTTACCCACCAGACTTTTAGGACCCTAGTAATGTTACCCACCAGACTTTTAGGACCCTAGTAATGTTACCCACCAGACTTTTAGGACCCTAGTAATGTTACCCACCAGACTTTTAGGACCCTAGTAATGTTACACACTATACTTTTAGGACCCTAGTAATGTTACACACCAGACTTTTAGGACCCTAGTAATGTTACACACCAGACTTGTAGGACCCTAGTAATGTTACACACCAGACTTTTAGGACCCTAGTAATGTTACACACCAGACTTTTAGGACCCTAGTAATGTTACACACCGGACTTTTAGGACCCTAGTAATGTTACCCACCAGACTTTTAGGACCCTAGTAATGTTACCCACCAGACTTGTAGGACCCTAGTAATGTTACACACCAGACTTTTAGGACCCTAGTAATGTTACACACCAGACTTTTAGGACCCTAGTAATGTTACCCACCAGACTTTTAGGACCCTAGTAATGTTACCCACCAGACTTTTAGGACCCTAGTAATGTTACACACTATACTTTTAGGACCCTAGTAATGTTACACACCAGACTTTTAGGACCCTAGTAATGTTACACACCAGACTTGTAGGACCCTAGTAATGTTACACACCAGACTTTTAGGACCCTAGTAATGTTACACACCAGACTTTTAGGACCCTAGTAATGTTACACACCAGACTTGTAGGACCCTAGTAATGTTACACACCAGACTTGTAGGACCCTAGTAATGTTACCCACCAGACTTTTAGGACCCTAGTAATGTTACACACTATACTTTTAGGACCCTAGTAATGTTACACACCAGACTTTTAGGACCCTAGTAATGTTACACACCAGACTTGTAGGACCCTAGTAATGTTACACACCAGACTTTTAGGACCCTAGTAATGTTACACACCAGACTTTTAGGACCCTAGTAATGTTACACACCGGACTTTTAGGACCCTAGTAATGTTACCCACCAGACTTTTAGGACCCTAGTAATGTTACCCACCAGACTTGTAGGACCCTAGTAATGTTACACACCAGACTTTTAGGACCCTAGTAATGTTACACACCAGACTTTTAGGACCCTAGTAATGTTACCCACCAGACTTTTAGGACCCTAGTAATGTTACCCACCAGACTTTTAGGACCCTAGTAATGTTACACACCAGACTTTTAGGACCCTAGTAATGTTACACACCAGACTTGTAGGACCCTAGTAATGTTACACACCAGACTTTTAGGACCCTAGTAATGTTACACACCAGACTTTTAGGACCCTAGTAATGTTACACACCAGACTTTTAGGACCCTAGTAATGTTACCCACCAGACTTTTAGGACCCTAGTAATGTTACCCACCAGACTTTTAGGACCCTAGTAATGTTACCCACCAGACTTTTAGGACCCTAGTAATGTTACCCACCAGACTTTTAGGACCCTAGTAATGTTACCCACCAGACTTTTAGGACCCTAGTAATGTTACACACTATACTTTTAGGACCCTAGTAATGTTACACACCAGACTTTTAGGACCCTAGTAATGTTACACACCAGACTTGTAGGACCCTAGTAATGTTACACACCAGACTTTTAGGACCCTAGTAATGTTACACACCAGACTTTTAGGACCCTAGTAATGTTACACACCGGACTTTTAGGACCCTAGTAATGTTACCCACCAGACTTTTAGGACCCTAGTAATGTTACCCACCAGACTTGTAGGACCCTAGTAATGTTACACACCAGACTTTTAGGACCCTAGTAATGTTACACACCAGACTTTTAGGACCCTAGTAATGTTACCCACCAGACTTTTAGGACCCTAGTAATGTTACCCACCAGACTTTTAGGACCCTAGTAATGTTACACACTATACTTTTAGGACCCTAGTAATGTTACACACCAGACTTTTAGGACCCTAGTAATGTTACACACCAGACTTGTAGGACCCTAGTAATGTTACACACCAGACTTTTAGGACCCTAGTAATGTTACACACCAGACTTTTAGGACCCTAGTAATGTTACACACCAGACTTGTAGGACCCTAGTAATGTTACACACCAGACTTGTAGGACCCTAGTAATGTTACACACCAGACTTTTAGGACCCTAGTAATGTTACACACCAGACTTTTAGGACCCTAGTAATGTTACACACCGGACTTTTAGGACCCTAGTAATGTTACACACCAGACTTGTAGGACCCTAGTAATGTTACCCACCAGACCTTTAGGACCCTAGTAACGTTACACACCAGACTTTTAGGACCCTAGTAATGTTACACACCAGACTTTTAGGACCCTAGTAATGTTACACACCAGGCTTTTAGGACCCTAGTAATGTTACACACCAGACTTTTAGGACCCTAGTAATGTTACACACCAGACTTTTAGGACCCTAGTAATGTTACACACCAGACTTTTAGGACCCTAGTAATGTTACACACCAGACTTTTAGGACCCTAGTAATGTTACCCACCAGACTTGTAGGACCCTAGTAATGTTACCCACCAGACTTTTAGGACCCTAGTAATGTTACACACCAGACTTTTAGGACCCTAGTAATGTTACCCACCAGACTTTTAGGACCCTAGTAATGTTACCCACCAGACTTTTAGGACCCTAGTAATGTTACCCACCAGACTTTTAGGACCCTAGTAATGTTACACACCAGACTTTTAGGACCCTAGTAATGTTACACACCAGACTTTTAGGACCCTAGTAATGTTACCCACCAGACTTGTAGGACCCTAGTAATGTTACCCACCAGACTTTTAGGACCCTAGTAATGTTACACACCAGACTTTTAGGACCCTAGTAATGTTACCCACCAGACTTTTAGGACCCTAGTAATGTTACCCACCAGACTTTTAGGACCCTAGTAATGTTACCCACCAGACTTTTAGGACCCTAGTAATGTTACCCACCAGACTTTTAGGACCCTAGTAATGTTACACACTATACTTTTAGGACCCTAGTAATGTTACACACCAGACTTTTAGGACCCTAGTAATGTTACACACCAGACTTGTAGGACCCTAGTAATGTTACACACCAGACTTTTAGGACCCTAGTAATGTTACACACCAGACTTTTAGGACCCTAGTAATGTTACACACCGGACTTTTAGGACCCTAGTAATGTTACCCACCAGACTTTTAGGACCCTAGTAATGTTACCCACCAGACTTGTAGGACCCTAGTAATGTTACACACCAGACTTTTAGGACCCTAGTAATGTTACACACCAGACTTTTAGGACCCTAGTAATGTTACCCACCAGACTTTTAGGACCCTAGTAATGTTACCCACCAGACTTTTAGGACCCTAGTAATGTTACACACTATACTTTTAGGACCCTAGTAATGTTACACACCAGACTTTTAGGACCCTAGTAATGTTACACACCAGACTTGTAGGACCCTAGTAATGTTACACACCAGACTTTTAGGACCCTAGTAATGTTACACACCAGACTTTTAGGACCCTAGTAATGTTACACACCAGACTTGTAGGACCCTAGTAATGTTACACACCAGACTTTTAGGACCCTAGTAATGTTACACACCAGACTTTTAGGACCCTAGTAATGTTACACACCGGACTTTTAGGACCCTAGTAATGTTACACACCAGACTTTTAGGACCCTAGTAATGTTACACACTATACTTTTAGGACCCTAGTAATGTTACACACCAGACTTTTAGGACCCTAGTAATGTTACACACCAGACTTGTAGGACCCTAGTAATGTTACACACCAGACTTTTAGGACCCTAGTAATGTTACACACCAGACTTTTAGGACCCTAGTAATGTTACACACCAGACTTGTAGGACCCTAGTAATGTTACACACCAGACTTTTAGGACCCTAGTAATGTTACACACCAGACTTTTAGGACCCTAGTAATGTTACACACCGGACTTTTAGGACCCTAGTAATGTTACACACCAGACTTGTAGGACCCTAGTAATGTTACCCACCAGACCTTTAGGACCCTAGTAACGTTACACACCAGACTTTTAGGACCCTAGTAATGTTACACACCAGACTTTTAGGACCCTAGTAATGTTACACACCAGACTTTTAGGACCCTAGTAATGTTACACACCAGACTTTTAGGACCCTAGTAATGTTACACACCAGACTTTTAGGACCCTAGTAATGTTACACACCAGACTTTTAGGACCCTAGTAATGTTACACACCAGACTTGTAGGACCCTAGTAATGTTACACACCAGACTTTTAGGACCCTAGTAATGTTACCCACCAGACTTGTAGGACCCTAGTAATGTTACCCACCAGACTTTTAGGACCCTAGTAATGTTACACACCAGACTTTTAGGACCCTAGTAATGTTACCCACCAGACTTTTAGGACCCTAGTAATGTTACCCACCAGACTTTTAGGACCCTAGTAATGTTACCCACCAGACTTTTAGGACCCTAGTAATGTTACCCACCAGACTTTTAGGACCCTAGTAATGTTACACACTATACTTTTAGGACCCTAGTAATGTTACACACCAGACTTTTAGGACCCTAGTAATGTTACACACCAGACTTGTAGGACCCTAGTAATGTTACACACCAGACTTTTAGGACCCTAGTAATGTTACACACCAGACTTTTAGGACCCTAGTAATGTTACACACCGGACTTTTAGGACCCTAGTAATGTTACCCACCAGACTTTTAGGACCCTAGTAATGTTACCCACCAGACTTGTAGGACCCTAGTAATGTTACACACCAGACTTTTAGGACCCTAGTAATGTTACACACCAGACTTTTAGGACCCTAGTAATGTTACACACCAGACTTTTAGGACCCTAGTAATGTTACCCACCAGACTTTTAGGACCCTAGTAATGTTACACACTATACTTTTAGGACCCTAGTAATGTTACACACCAGACTTTTAGGACCCTAGTAATGTTACACACCAGACTTGTAGGACCCTAGTAATGTTACACACCAGACTTTTAGGACCCTAGTAATGTTACACACCAGACTTTTAGGACCCTAGTAATGTTACACACCGGACTTTTAGGACCCTAGTAATGTTACACACCAGACTTGTAGGACCCTAGTAATGTTACCCACCAGACTTTTAGGACCCTAGTAACGTTACACACCAGACTTTTAGGACCCTAGTAATGTTACACACCAGACTTTTAGGACCCTAGTAATGTTACACACCAGACTTTTAGGACCCTAGTAATGTTACACACCAGACTTTTAGGACCCTAGTAATGTTACACACCAGACTTTTAGGACCCTAGTAATGTTACACACCAGACTTTTAGGACCCTAGTAATGTTACACACCAGACTTGTAGGACCCTAGTAATGTTACACACCAGACTTTTAGGACCCTAGTAATGTTACCCACCAGACTTGTAGGACCCTAGTAATGTTACCCACCAGACTTTTAGGACCCTAGTAATGTTACACACCAGACTTTTAGGACCCTAGTAATGTTACCCACCAGACTTTTAGGACCCTAGTAATGTTACCCACCAGACTTTTAGGACCCTAGTAATGTTACCCACCAGACTTTTAGGACCCTAGTAATGTTACCCACCAGACTTTTAGGACCCTAGTAATGTTACACACTATACTTTTAGGACCCTAGTAATGTTACACACCAGACTTTTAGGACCCTAGTAATGTTACACACCAGACTTGTAGGACCCTAGTAATGTTACACACCAGACTTTTAGGACCCTAGTAATGTTACACACCAGACTTTTAGGACCCTAGTAATGTTACACACCGGACTTTTAGGACCCTAGTAATGTTACCCACCAGACTTTTAGGACCCTAGTAATGTTACCCACCAGACTTGTAGGACCCTAGTAATGTTACACACCAGACTTTTAGGACCCTAGTAATGTTACACACCAGACTTTTAGGACCCTAGTAATGTTACACACCAGACTTTTAGGACCCTAGTAATGTTACCCACCAGACTTTTAGGACCCTAGTAATGTTACACACTATACTTTTAGGACCCTAGTAATGTTACACACCAGACTTTTAGGACCCTAGTAATGTTACACACCAGACTTGTAGGACCCTAGTAATGTTACACACCAGACTTTTAGGACCCTAGTAATGTTACACACCAGACTTTTAGGACCCTAGTAATGTTACACACCGGACTTTTAGGACCCTAGTAATGTTACACACCAGACTTGTAGGACCCTAGTAATGTTACCCACCAGACTTTTAGGACCCTAGTAACGTTACACACCAGACTTTTAGGACCCTAGTAATGTTACACACCAGACTTTTAGGACCCTAGTAATGTTACACACCAGACTTTTAGGACCCTAGTAATGTTACACACCAGACTTTTAGGACCCTAGTAATGTTACACACCAGACTTTTAGGACCCTAGTAATGTTACACACCAGACTTTTAGGACCCTAGTAATGTTACACACCAGACTTTTAGGACCCTAGTAATGTTACACACCAGACTTTTAGGACCCTAGTAATGTTACACACCTGACTTTTAGGACCCTAGTAATGTTACACACCAGACTTTTAGGACCCTAGTAATGTTACACACCAGACTTTTAGGACCCTAGTTATGTTACACACCAGACTTTTAGGGCCCTAGTAATGTTACACACCAGACTTTTAGGACCCTAGTTATGTTACACACCAGACTTTTAGGACCCTAGTAATGTTACACACCAGACTTTTAAGACCCTAGTAATGTTACACACCAGACTTTTAGGACCCTAGTAATGTTACACACCAGACTTTTAGGACTCTAGTAATGTTACACACCAGACTTTTAGGACCCTAGTAATGTTACACACCAGACTTTTAGGACCCTAGTGATGTTACACACCAGACTTTTAGGACCCTAGTGATGTTACACACCAGACTTTTAGGACCCTAGTAATGTTACACACCAGACTTGTAGGACCCTAGTGATGTTACACACCAGACTTTTAGGACCCTAGTGATGTTACACACCAGACTTTTAGGACCCTAGTAATGTTACACACCAGACTTGTAGGACCCTAGTAATGTTACACACCAGACTTGTAGGACCCTAGTAATGTTACACACCAGACTTTTAGGACCTTAGTAATGTTACACACCAGACTTTTAGGACCCTAGTAATGTTACACACCGGACTTTTAGGACCCTAGTAATGTTACACACCAGACTTTTAGGACCCCACTTCTCCTAGCTTGTCCCCGCAACACTGATACTTTTATCCACATAGTCAGCGATCCTGTTCTGTCTCCCTGTAATGTTTGTCTAATCTTGAATGGGATTGTGCTGAAAATTTTAATTTTCCTGAAGGAACTCTCCTGACGGGATAAATAAAGTACTATCTAATCTAAGTGTACATCAACAACGCTGATACTTTTATCCATATAGAGTACATCAATAACACTGATACTTTTATCAATATAGAGTACATTAATAACACTCATACTTTTATTAATTATAGAGTACATCAACAACACTGATACTTGTATCCATATAGAGTACAACAACACTGATACTTTTATTAATTATAGAGTACATCAACAACACTGATACTTTTATCAATATAGAGTACATTAATAACACTCATACTTTTATTAATTATAGAGTACATCAACAACACTGATACTTTTATCCATATAGAGTACATCAATAACACTGATACTTTTATCAATATAGAGTACATTAATAACACTCATACTTTTATTAATTATAGAGTACATCAACAACACTGATACTTTTATCCATATAGAGTACATCAACAACACTGATACTTGTATCCATACAGAGTACATCAATAACACTGATACTTTTATCCATATGGAGTACATCGATAACACTGATACTTGTATCCATATAGAGTACATCAATAACACTGATACTTATATCCATGTAGAGTACATCAATAATACTGATACTTGTATACGTATAGAGTACATCAATAACACTGATACTTGTAGCCGTATAGAGTACATCAATAACACTGATACTTTTGTCTGTATAGAGTACATCAATAACACTGATACTTTTATCCATATAGAGTACATCAACAACACTGATACTTTTATCCATATAGAGTACATCAATAACACTGACACTTTCCTCCATATAGAGCACATCAATAACACTGATACTCTTGTCCATATAGAGTACATCAACAACGCTGATATTTTTATCCATATAGGGTACATCAACAACACTGATACTTTTATCCGTATAGTGTACATCAACAATGGTGATACTTTTATCCATATAGAGTACATCAACAACACTGATACTTTGATCCATATAGAGTACTGATATACGTGTATCTATATAAAGTACATCAACAACACTGATGCTTTTATTCATATAGAGTACATCAATAACACTGATACTTGTATCCATATAGAATACATCAATAACACTGATACTTTTATTCATATAGAGTAGATCAACAACGCTGATACTTTTATCCATATAGAGTACATCAATAACACTGATACTTGTATCCATATAGAATACATCAATAACACTGATACTTTTATTCATATAGAGTAGATCAACAACGCTGATACTTTTATCCATATAGAGCACATCAATAACACTGATACTCTTGTCCATGTAGTGTACATCAATAACACTGATACTTTTATACATATAGGGTACATCAACAACACTGATACTTTTATCCGTATAGTGTACATCAACAATGGTGATACTTTTATCCATATAGAGTACATCAACAACACTGATACTTTTATCCGTATAGTGTACATCAACAACACTGATACTTTTATCCATATAGAGTACATCAACAACACTGATACTTTTATCCATATAGAGTACATCAATAACACTGATACTTGTATCCATATAGAATACATCAATAACACTGATACTTTTATTCATATAGAGTAGATCAACAACGCTGATACTTTTATCCATATAGAGCACATCAATAACACTGATACTCTTGTCCATGTAGTGTACATCAATAACACTGATACTTTTATACATATAGGGTACATCAACAACACTGATACTTTTATCCGTATAGTGTACATCAACAATGGTGATACTTTTATCCATATAGAGTACATCAACAACACTGATACTTTTATCCGTATAGTGTACATCAACAACACTGATACTTTTATCCATATAGAGTACATCAACAACACTGATACTTTTATCCGTATAGTGTACATCAACAACACTGATACTTTGATCCATATATCTATATAAAGTACATCAACAACACTGATGCTTTTATTCATATAGAGTGCATCAATAACACTGATACTTTTATCCATATAGAGTACATCAACAACACTGATACTTGTATTCATATAGAGTAGATCAACAACGCTGATACTTTTATCCATATTGTGTACATCTATAACACTGATACTTTTATCCATATAGAGTACATTAACACACTGACTTTTTTATCTATATAAAGTACATTGATTACACAGATACTTTTATCCATACAGAGAACATTAACACACTAAAATGTTCATCCATAAAGAGTACATCAATTAATACTGATACTTTTATCCATATTAAGTACATCAACAACACTACTTTTATCCATGCAGAGTACAAAAACAACACTGATACTTTTATCCATATAGAGTACATCGATAACACTGATACTTTTATCCAAGGTAAAAATGAGACAAGTATCAGTGTATATCAGTGGTATTGATGTACTCTGAGTACAGCAATAACACTGATACTTTTATCCGTGTAGTGTACATCAACAACACTGATACTTTATCCATATAGAGTACATCAATAACACTGATACTTGTATCCATATAGAGTACATCAATAACACTGATACTTGTATTCATGTAGAGTACATCAATAACTGATATTTTTATCCATATAGAGTACATCAACAACTCTGATACTTTTATCCATATAGAGTACATCAATAACACTGATACTTTTATCCATATAGAGTACATTAACAACACTGAAACTTTTATTCATGTAGAGTACATCAATAACACTGATACTTGTATCCATATAGAATACATCAATAACACTGATACTTTTATCCATATAGAGTACATTAACAACACTGATACTTTTATTCATGTAGAGTACATCAATAACACTGATACTTTTATACATATAGAGTACATTAACAACACTGATACTTTTATTCATGTAGAGTACATCAATAACACTGATACTTTTATACATATAGAGTACATTAACAACTCTGATACTTGTATTCATGGAGAGTACATCAATAACACTGATACTTTTATACATATAGAGTACATCAATAACACTGATACTTTAATCCATATAGAGTACATCAATAACACAGATACTTTTATACATATAAAGTACATTAACAACACTGATACTTTTATTCATAGAGAGTACATCAATAACACTGATACATTTTTCCATATAGTGTACATCAAAAACACTGATACTTTTGTCCGCATACAGTATATCAATAATACTGATACTTTTATCCATATGGAGTACTGATACTTTTTTCCATATAGAGTACATCAACAACACTAATACGTTTATCCATATAGAGTACATCCATATAGGATATCACCAACAACGCTGATACTTTTATCCATATAGTGTACATCAAAAACACTGATACTTGTGTCCTTATAGAGTACACCGATAACACCGATACTTGTATCCATATAGAGTACATCAATAACACTGATACATTTATACATATAGAGTACATCAATAACACTGATGCATTTATACATATAGAGTACATCAATAACACTGATACTTTTATACATATAGAGCACATCAATAACACTGATACTTGTATCCATATAGAGTACATCAATAACACTGATACTTTTATACATATAGAGTACATCAATAACACTGATACTTTTATACATATGGAGTACATTAACAACACTGATACTTGCATTCATGTAGAGTACATCAATAACACTTATACTTTTATACATATAGAGTACATTAACATCACTGATACTTTTATCCATATAGAGTACATCAACAACACTGATACTTTTATCCGTATAGTGTACATCAACAACACTGATACTTTGATCCATATATCTATATAAAGTACATCAACAACACTGATGCTTTTATTCATATAGAGTACATCAACAACACTGATACTTTTATCCATATAGAGTACATCAACAACACTGATACTTGTATTCATATAGAGTAGATCAACAACGCTGATACTTTTATCCATATTGTGTACATCTATAACACTGATACTTTTATCCATATAGAGTACATTAACACACTGACTTTTTTATCTATATAGAGTACATTGATTACACTGATACTTTTATCCATACAGAGAACATTAACACACTAAAATGTTCATCCATAAAGAGTACATCAATTAATACTGATACTTTTATCCATATTAAGTATATCAACAACACTACTTTTATCCATGCAGAGTACAAAAACAACACTGATACTTTTATCCATATAGAGTACATCGATAACACTGATACTTTTATCCAAGGTAAAAATGAGACAAGTATCAGTGTATATCAGTGGTATTGATGTACTCTGAGTACAGCAATAACACTGATACTTTTGTCCGTGTAGTGTACATCAACAACACTGATACTTTATCCATATAGAGTACATCAATAACACTGATACTTGTATCCATATAGAGTACATCAATAACACTGATACTTGTATTCATGTAGAGTACATCAATAACGGATATTTTATCCATATAAAGTACATCAACAACGCTGATACTTTTATCCATATAGAGTACATCAATAACACTGATACTTTTATCCATATAGAGTACATCAATAACTGATATTTTTATCCATATAGAGTACATCAACAACGCTGATACTTTTATCCATATAGAGTACATCAATAACACTGATACATTTATACATATAGAGTACATCAATAACACTGATACTTTTATACATATAGAGCACATCAATAACACTGATACTTGTATCCATATAGAGTACATCAATAACACTGATACTTTTATACATATAGAGTACATCAATAACACTGATACTTTTATACATAAAGAGTACATTAACAACACTGATACTTGTATCCATATAGAGTACATCAATAACACTGATACTTTTATACATATAGAGTACATCAACAACACTGATACTTGTATCCATATAGAGTACACCAATAACACTAATACTTTTATACATATAGAGTACATTAACAACACTGATACTTGTATTCATGTAGAGTACATCAATAACACTGATACTTTTATACATATAGAGTACATTAACATCACTGATACTTTTATCCATTTAGAGTACATTAACAACACTGATACTTGTATCCATATAGAGTACATCAATAACACTGATACTTTTATACATATAGAGTACATCAATAACACTGATACTTTTATACATATAGAGTACATTAACAACACTGATACTTGTATCCATATAAAGTACATCAATCACTGATACTTTCACAGTGTACATGAGTTAATAACACATAATAACAATAACTCTTTCCCACAGTGCTGCAAGTGAACAATCGCCATGAAGATTCCTGCAGGAGCAACAGACTGTGATTATTACTCCCCTTTATTAGAGTGTCTAATTTTATACCCCAATTATTTATACAAACTTACTAACAGGAAGTAAATGTTGACATGTCGCATTTTACCAATAAAGTCCTCCTTCTAAAAATGATTGTTTTTATATCAAAGACAAAAGTTTCGTCGCAACAAAGTCGGGACGTTTCCACTTTTCCGCTGAACTTTAAATCCTGACTCAAACGGTGCGGACGCAGGCTCGTTAAAACGGCGTTACACATTTACTTTTAACGAGACCCGAGGAGCCTGTCAACGTTCAAGGTCACGGCTTTCTCGCCAATAAAAGCCAAATAACGGAGCGGCGGCGGGCGTGGCGAGCGAGTCAAAGATGCTGCGAGGCTCGATTACGCCTCAGTTTGAAAACCTCATCAAGTTAACTATCGACAGAGAAATATGAGGATTCTTGAAATAAGTCATAAATCTGCCATTTCCTCCTACAAAACATGTTATAAAGTCAAAGCAAAGTGTTGCCAATAGTTGTGATTAAACTACTTCAACCTGACATTTGCTGCACCTTTTCATTGATTAATTGTGCTTTAAAGGCAGACTGGAACCCACAACCACCCAGTCTGATAGTTTATATATCAAACATGAAATACTAACATTGCAACACATGCCAATACGGCCGCTTTAGTTCAATTAATAATGGAGACGTCAAAGAAGAAAGATGTAGGTGGCAACACAAACACAGCCGGTGTTTCCTTGTTTACATTCCCCAAGGTGAAGCTTTACTATGGAACAGAGCGGTCAAGCGAACGTGGCTCCCGACCACATGTCAACCGGCAGGTTTCGGTGAGAAAATTGTGGTAATAAGTCGGCTTTTACCGTAGTTATGAGCGGAGCTTGCGTCTTCCTGCAGCTGCGGACTGTTACCTCCTCCCACCGGAGACACTGGCGGTCCCCACACCCGTGGCCACACTCCTCCGACTTTCAGGTAGCATATAATCTCACTAAAACACTAGTAACACAATAAGCAGATAAGGGATTTTCCAGAATTATCCTAGTAAATGTGTCTAATAATAATAATAATAATAATAATGGATTAGATTTATATCGCGCTTTTCTATTGTTAGATACTCAAAGCGCTCACAGAGTGAAGTGAATTATATTTATATAGCGCTTTTTCTCGAGTGACTCAAAGCACTTTACATAGTGAAACCCAATATCTAAGTTACATTTAAAGCAGTGATGGTGGCACTGGGAGCAGGTGGGTAAAGTGTCTTGCCCAAGGACACAAGGGCAATAACTAGGATGGCACGAGTGGGAATCGAACCTGCAACCCTCAAGTTGCTGACACGGCCACTCTACCAACCGAGCTAAACCGCCGGTACCATATAATCTCACTAAAACACTAGTAACACAATAAGCAGATAAGGGATTTTCCCGAATTATCCTAGTAAATGTGTCTAATAATAATAATAATAATAATAATGGATTAGATTTATATCGCGCTTTTCTATTGTTAGATACTCAAAGCGCTCACAGAGAAGTGGGAACCCATCATTCATTCACACCTGGTGGTGGTAAGCTACATCTGGGGTAGACTGACGGAAGCGTAGCTGCCAGTTTTTGCCTACGGCCCCTCCGACCACCACCTATCATTCATTCATCATTCATTCACCAGCGTGAGCGCCACCGGGGGCAAAGGGTGAAGTGCCCTGCCCAAGGACACAACGGAAGTGATTTGGATGTCAATAGGTGGGAAGCGAACCTGCAACCCTCAGGTTTCTGGCACGGCCGCTCTACCCACTACAACATGCCGCCGCAAATAATAACATCCGAATCGCTCTTACTGACCTTGCATATTTTTTTTCCCCAGTCCTTCACTCTTACTTTCCTCATCCACGAATCTTTCATCCTCGCTCAAATTAATGGGGAAATTGGCGCTTTCCCGGGATGAATCGCTCTAGCTGCTGGTGGCCATGATTGTAAACAATGTTCAGATGTGAGGAGCTCCACAACCCGTGACGTCACGCGCACATGGTCTTCTACTTCCGGTACAGGCAAGGCTTTTTTATTAGCGACCAAAAGTTGCGAACTTTACTATCGATGTTCTCTACTAAATCCTTTCAGCACAAATATGGCGAAATGATGAAGTATGACACATAGAATGGAGCTGCTATTAAATAAGAACATCTCATTTCAGTAGGCCTTTAAATGTAAACCTATTCAAACTAATAACTATTCGTTTCAAGCGATGATGTGAATGTTGTCTATCTGTGTTGGCCCTGCGATGAGGTGGCGACTTGTCCGGGGTGTACACCGCCTTCCGCCCGAATGCAGCTGAGATGGGCTCCAGCACAACCAAAAATTGTCGGCTTCTTCACGCGACGAAGCCGGCCTACTTCACCACAGCCTGTGGTCTGTTGCCCCACAGGCTGTGTTGGCAACGACCAGGCCGAGTTACACCCACCCTCTTGTGGAAGTGTGTTTTGCTTATTGCTTGTTATTTAATTAACATTATCACACGTGTGTTTGTCGCCATCATGTGGTCAGGGCGGTTACTACATTTTGGAGAAGTGTGTACTTTGAATCCAATTATATTTACCGGAAGTTGCACAAATCTACGGTGCCAGAACGTACTCTATGGTGGTTATTTTCAAAGACATATTGTGTATACCGTATTTCCTTGAATTGCCGCAGGGCATATAGTACGCGCCTGCCTTGAATTACTGCCTGGTCCAACTCGCGACGTCACCGGTGACACTTCCACTGTCACCATTTTCAAAATGGAGGAGGCTGAGTTCAATACCGGTCATTTGAAATCGCATAAAGGGAAGATTAAGGAGCTATTCAGTAGGATTTAAGGTCCAAGCTTACATCACACTCAAATTGTTACTGCATGCCTTTGGTAAGTGCCGGAGTGAGAAGAGTTTTTAAATGAATTAGCCCTCCGGTGGCAATAGATGGGTTTCTGCTAGCGGCGATTACCCATAATCCTTACTCGCCTGCGGAAGTTTTTTTGATATTTTTCCACACTTTTGCAGCAACAATGACGTCCACTTCGGGAAATTGGAAAGAAGTCGTAAAAGTTCCCTACAGACAGACGCTAGACGGGGTTTGCAAAGCCAGGTATTTAAGGAAATTGAAGGATATTGGCGATAAATCAATCAATGTTTATTTATATAGCCCCAAATCACAAATGTCTCAAAGGACTGCACAAATCATTACGACTACAACATCCTGGGAAGAACCCACAAAAGGGCAAGGAAAACTCACACAGGGAGAATTCACATCCAGTGGGACGCCAGTGACAATGCTGACTATGAGAAACCTTGGAGAGGACCTCAGATAACACATTTTATCATCGATACAGAGAGCAACATAATTCAAAGTACCTGTTACAAAGTGATCAGAGCAAACTTTATAATGTTGTTTTGCTGGATCAGGGGTCAATCCCACTCCATTGATTCTAGCTAGCCACAGGTTGCACCTTTCTGTCGACAGTCGCTCGGTTTCTTCTCCCTGTTTTACTCCGACCTTAGGGATGTCGTAGTACTTTGTTGTTCTTTGTCCTGAATTTGGCGCGGTTTAAACAGCCCCAAACGACACGTGTGTGACCCATTCTCACAAAAATAACAACGGAGGCGTCCTTGGTTACGTGTTTGTTTTGACAGACAAGATGGCGGACAAGGGAATTGTAGGACGGATGTGACGTCATCAGAAACGCGTCTATTCGAGGAAATACGGTATGTTTTTTTTTTTTTTTAATTTCGGCAATCTTCACATAAAACAAAGAACAACAACAAAAAAAAGAAAAAAAACAAAAACACTCATTTGAGCAATGATTGAGCCGAAAGGGTGTAGGTTGAAGCAACGCTTATATAAACCTACTCCATCACAACAAGAACAAGGTTCAGAATATATAAAATCTAAAACATGCTTCACTTATATTACTTTTTTTTTTAAACAATATATAAGCAACATATATGTAGCACACGTCTCATATACACAGTTTAACATTTAAATCAAACATATACATTTGTACACTTATATATATATATATCATATATACACAATTTATTTGAATTCCATATAAAGTGGTAATATATACATTTTAATATAACCTATATGTATAATTATGAAATCATAAATTGTATTTATATACATATTATATATCATTGTTTTTCTAAAACAATGTTTGCTCTTCTTTCTTATATTTACTAATGATAAATGAATATCTTTTGTTTAAGGTATATATCATACCATGCATACCGTGACCCCAAAAGGGACAAGCGGTAGGAAAATGGATGGATAATTACACATTTTTTTCGTCTAATTATTACCTTGAAAATGTCCCACAATAACAAAAGCCTTACCGCGCCATAAAGCAGACTCTGGCGACATCTGCAGGTCAACTGACGTATGACAACTAATTATTCGTAAATGTAATTAAACACAGGACTAAAAAAATGTTTTAAATTATTTCTCAACACACAAAGGATGAAATGTAAGATTTCACATTGTATATTCACATTTTAAAATTGTATTTAAAGTTTAGCGCATTTTAGTACCGAAGAATGTGAAAGGTTTTGCTCGTTGAGGGGCGGGGCTTCTAGTTGACGCGGCGTTGCCAAACGGAGGAAAAGACTCGTCTCGGTACGATAATGTAACAAATGACTGTAATACTGCGATTAATAATTTTTTAAAAAAGGATATCCTACAATAATTTGACACGTCAATATATGAATGTAAGCAAACCGGTCACATATTTCACAATGCCTGATTATGCGCCTCCTTACAACCAAATGGGGAGGACAGCTTTTTTCCAACAAGGCTTATTTATAAAACTACTTCGTAAGCTGTTACATACACGAGTTAAGTTTTTTTTTTACGCTACCAAAAATGACGTCCAATTGGAAATGTACGACATTTTACCTAAAAAATACGAGAGGTTTGTGATTCCGGTACAAACAGTTTGTCGTTTCCCACATGGCAACGCTGGCGTGACGTCACACAAAGGGCGTCAGCTCGTAGGGCGTTGTTGAGATTCACCGCCAAATTCAAACCAGCGCTGACACCGAAAGAGGACTTTCTTCGTCTCACACAAGTGTCTCTTCTTTTTAGGTAAGTCTGTTATTATTATACTTTATATTATTATACTTTCTATCGTGTGGCGTAGAGAACTCGAACTGATAGCGAGCTTTCAAGAAGCTGATGGTGCGTTCAAGGTCGTAGTAGTTTGAATATCCCTTGTTCCACCCGCGACCTCCACCCTTTGTTTGTATGAATTGTTGTTTTTATTCCTGCCCAAAGGCGATAGTCTGATCAACAGTGTTGTTTTAGGCGCATAACATGACAATAGTAAATCATCTTTAACGACAATACTTGGTTTTCCTTTTTTTGTGAACGTATCATTTGTCAACGTTTGTTTTCTGTAGTTGTCCAAATTGCTATTACTAATCTTTTATAATGAACATTGTCCATGTCACGTGACTCGTATTTGCAGTTGTATATAAATATTAAACGCTTACTGAAAGCCACTACTACTGACTACGCAGTAAGATAGGATTTCATCATTGATATATAAACTAACATTGAAACACATGCCAATACGGCCAGTTTAGTTTACCAAATATCATGCTAAAACGTCGCGGTATGATGACGCGTGCGCGTGACGTCACGCATTGTAGAGGACATTTTGTTCCAGCACCGTTCACATCTATAAGTCGATTCTTTTCATCGCTTAATTCCACAGTATTATGGACATCTGTGTTGCTGAATCTTTTGCAATGTGTTCAATGAACAATGGAGACGTCAAAGAAGAAAGCTGTAGGTGGGAAGCATTGTATTGCGGCCGCCTTTAGCAACACAAACACAGCCGGTGTTTCATTGTTTACATTCCCGAAAGATGACGGTGAAGCTTTACTATGGAACAGAGCGGTCGAGCGAACACGGTTGGATTGTGTATTATGTGTATTATGCAGCGATAATTTCAAAAGATCGTGTTTCGAAGAGGGTCCCTGGCGAAGGGCAGAGATGGGCATCAGCACCACCCGTCGACTGGTGCTGAAGAAAGGTGCGGGGCCGACCTTCAGGTACGACCACATAATCTAACTAAAACACTAGTAACACGATAAGGGATTTTCCAGAATTATCCTAGTATATTTGTCTAATAACATTCAAATCCAGGCTCGGGATCTTTCTGTGTGGAGTTTGCATGTTCTCCCCATGAATGCGTGGGTTCCCTCCGGGTACTCCGGCTTCCTCCCACTTCCAAAGACATGCACCTGGGGATAGGTTGATTGGCAACACTAAAATTGGCCCTAGTGTTTGAATGTGAGTGTGAATGTTGTCTGTCTATCTGTGTTGGCCCTGCGATGAGGTGGCGACTTGTCCAGGGTGTACCCCGCCTTCCGCCCGATTGTAGCTGAGATAGGCGCCAGCGCCCCCCGCAACCCCACAAAAGGGAAAAAGCGGTAGAAAAGGATGGATGGATGGAAAATCTGAAACGCTCCCACTGTATAGTCTTTTTTTTCTTGTAGTCCTTCACTCTCACTTTCCTCATCCAAAAATCTTCCATCCTCGCTCAAATTAATGGGGAAATCGTCACTTTCTCGGTCGGAATCGCTCTCGCTGCTGGTGGCCATGATTGTAAACAATGTTCAGATGTGAGGAACCCCACAACCCGTGACATCACGCGCACATCGTCTGCTACTTCCAGTACAGGCAAGGCTTTTTTTTATTAGCGACCAAAAGTTGCGAACTTTATCGTCGATGTTTTCTACTAAATCCTTTCAGCAAAAATATGGCAATATGGCGAAATGATGAAGTATGACACATAGAATGGACCTGCTATCCCCGTTTAAATAAGAACATCTCATTTCAGTAGGCCTTTAATTAAATTTGATCAATTGTAGTTCTGCACCATTTTAAGTGTTTTTTTATTTTTTTTAGGGCTGGGCAACGATTAAAAATTTTAATCGAAGTTAATCGCACTATTTCTCCGATTAATCGCGATTAACTGCATTGTATACACAAAGCCCAATAATGAATCCAAAAGTAGTGTGTAGTGCACCTTTATTGGAATATTCTCCCACATGAACAAAAGCGCCAAAACATTTGTTGTGCAAACACAATTTAAATCAGTCCTTGTTAAACAGTAGCAGTTAAATAGCATATTTGATGAAAATCAACTCCAAAAATGTAAATACAAACATTTAAGCTTATTGCCACTGCCAGGGTATTTAAGTTATCCTGTTTGTTATGGAAAATAAATATAATCTACATACAAATCTCTGAGCCACAATCATAACATCTGAACAGGCAATTTCTGAGGTAACAGCAGAAACATTTTTTTTATTTAAAAAAAAAACCTATATTATAGGTAGTGGGCTGTTTTAGGGAATTTTGGATCAAATTATCCGTAGTAGCAATATTAATAATGTTGTGTTTATTCTGCGTAGTGCACTTAAAATAATTATGACCATATCTAGGAATTGATATGATGGGAATTGGTGCTTTCATAAACTGAAGGCATCATATACATGGTACTATATTGTGATGTTATGAGCCAGGGAAATAAAAGAACTACCCTACCCAGCATGCAACAGGAGTGAGGAGCATGTATAGGTTGTGTCGCCATGACGGCATCTTGTATGTTGTGATATGCACGCTCTGAAAGCAAACGTTAAGAACTCAGCCAACACTCCTGGTCTGCATTATTCATAAATAGACAGACAACACATATACTCCGCTGCTTCACAGGCCGCTGGATGTAGACGGCAAAGTATTCCCATGCTAGCTAGCCGCTCTAGCATGCACGCCTCATTCAGTCCAAAACGGCCCGATCTGTCCACATCCAGAATTGTCTGGCGGTCGTAAGTGATCCCGGAGTGACCACGCTGTAAGCCAGCCAGGACATTTGCAGAATTGTCCGCTATTTTTGCCAAATGTTGCATCTCGATTACTGTAACGTATTATTTTCGGGTCTCCCCATGTCTAGCATTAAAAGATTACAGTTGGTACAAAATGCGGCTGCTAGACTTTTGACAAGAACAAGAAAGTTTGATCACATTACGCCTGTACTGTATATACCTTTATATACATATATACATACATATATACCTATACTGTATATACCTTCATATACATATATACATACATATATACCTATACTGGCTCACCTGCACTGGCTTCCTGTGCACTTAAGATGTGACTTTAAGGTTTTACTACTTACGTATAAAATACTACACGGTCTAGCTCCATCCTATCTGGCCGATTGTATTGTACCATATGTCCCGGCAAGAAATCTGCGTTCAAAGGACTCCGGCTTATTAGTGATTCCCAAAGCCCAAAAAAAGTCTGCGGGCTATAGAGCGTTTTCCGTTCGGGCTCCAGTACTCTGGAATGCCCTCCCGGTAACAGTTCGCGATGCCACCTCAGTAGAAGCATTTAAGTCTCACCTTAAAACTCATTTGTATACTCTAGCCTTTAAATAGACTCCCTTTTTGGACCAGTTGATCTGCCGTTTCTTTTCTTTTTCTTCTATGTCCCACTCTCCCGTGTGGAGGGGGTCCGGTCCGATCCGGTGGCCATGTACTGCTCGCCTGTGTATCGGCTGGGGACATCTCTGCGCTGCTGGTCCGCCTACGCTTGGGATGGTTTCCTGCTGGCTCCGCTGTGAACGGGACTCTCGCTGCTGTGTTGGATCCGCTTTGGACTGGACTCTCGCGACTGTGTGGGATCCATTGTGGATTGAACTTTCACAGGATCATGTTAGATCCGCTCGACATCCATTGCTTTCCTCCTCTCCAAGGTTCTCATAGTCATCATTGTCACCGACGTCCCACTGGGTGTGAGTTTTCCTTGCCCTTATGTGGGCCTACCGAGGATGTCGTGGTGGTTTGTGCAGCCCTTTGAGACACTAGTGATTTAGGGCTATATAAGTAAACATTGATTGATTGATTGATTGATCTTTACCAACAGCCCCTCGACGCCATCTTGTTAAGAAAAGGCGTTAACAAAATAAAAGCATGTAAACAACATACGCTAATGTGCAATAAAATAATTGTCGGCGTTAATAGATTGATGAGTTAACTCATAATTAACGCACTAATTTGCCCACCCCTAATTTTTTTATTTAACCTTGTCTGTCAGTCCGAATGGCATCCTCAGTGATGGACGGAGTGGGCCGAGCCGTGGTCGGAGTCTGGCGGGCGCACACGTCCCTGGACGAGTCCGACGGCGCGGAGAGTTCTCCCGAGGCGCCCGACCGCTTCCGCAAACAGCGATCCTCGTCCTCCCTTAATTCCCTGCGCATGTCCCTGCGGAGGCGCCTCCCGCTGCGCGCCGTCCAGGCCGGGTCTCTCCCGGAGACCAACGTGGGGCCGGCGAAGGAGCAGCCGAAGACCAGCGCGGTCCAGAAGCTCGGTCGCAGTGCTCGGAACTCCTTCACCGGAGTGTATCAGGTAGACACGCCCTCATAGTCCAGCTGAGTCGGCAAGAATGACGTGGTCCTGTCCGTCTCCAGAGGCTGCAGAGGACCAGGGAGTTCTCCCGTGAGGAGTGTCTGGTGGCTACCCCGGGTCGCATCTGCGAAGAGGAAGAGAACACGTCCTCGCCCAGACGGACCCCGAGGCGCACCCCCAAGTCGGCGACCACACCAGCCCGCACCCCGGGCTCCAGAGGCAGGAGGACTCCTGAGGCCGGCGTGCGCGGGGTCAAGCACGGAGCAGGCAGGAGGCAGTTGGTTCGGATGGCGGCGCTGCGTAGCCCCTTTGCGTCCCCCAACACGCAGAACCAGAGACTGTAAGTCAGCCATGTCGCTCACACTTGCCGAATTCTGGTCCGACGTTTTCTCTCTGCTGTGACAGGAAGTTCGACCGAGACCTGGAGTCGGTGTCGAGCGGACTCCGCAGGCTGAAGCATCTCTCCCGGGCCTTCGATGACCTCATCGGGCGGGACGAGAAGTAAGGCCTCTTGTTTTCATGGTCGGGTTCGCGGAAGTTAGATCTGGAGAATCCAGACCTCAGACCGACACTTTACAAAAATCACTTTGATTTTTCTATCTGTGTTGGCCCTGCGATGAGGTGGCGACTTGTCCAGGGTGTACCCTGCCTTCCGCCCGATTGTAGCTGAGATAGGCGCCAGCGCCCCCCGCGACCCCGAAAGGGAATAAGCGGTAGAAAATGGATGGATGGACTTTGATTTTGCTTCATCCTGCAAACTGGCCAACAGGGCTGACAACTGTATCACCATACAAGTCTTTGGTATCGGCCGATATCGATAATATTGATATTTTTAATGATCTAGGAAGAAGAGAAAACTATATTACATCTTATTTCAAATGTAACTTCCTCCGATTAGAATCTCTCAGCTATCAAGGCAGAAAGGAAATGTCAACACAAGCAATGCAATACTAATAATAATAGATTTTATTTGTAAAAAAAAGCACTTTACATTAAAGGGGAACATTAGCACAATTTCAAAAGGGTTAAAAACAATAAAAATCAGTTCCCAGTTCCCGCCAAGGCTGTCCTTTGTCACCCATTCTGTTCATAACTTTTATGGACAGAATTTCTAGGCGCAGTCAAGGCGTTGAGGGGTTCCGGTTTGGTGACCGCAGGATTAGGTCTCTGCTTTTTGCAGACGATGTGGTCCTGATGGCTTCATCTGACCGGGATCTTCAGCTCTCGCTGGATCGGTTCGTAGCCGAGTGTGAAGCGACCGGAATGAGAATCAGCACCTCCAAGTCCGAGTCCATGGTTCTCGCCCGGAAAAGGGTGGAATGCCATCTCCGGGTTGGGGAGGAGACCCTGCCCCAAGTGGAGGAGTTCAAGTACCTAGGAGTCTTGTTCACGAGTGAGGGAAGAGTGGATCGTGAGATCGACAGGCGGATCGGTGCGGCGTCTTCAGTAATGCGGACGTTGTACCGATCCGTTGTGGTGAAGAAGGAGCTGAGCCGGAAGGCAAAGCTCTCAATTTACCGGTCGATCTACGCTCCCATCCTCACCTATGGTCATGAGCTTTGGGTCATGACCGAAAGTATAAGATCACGGGTACAAGCGGCCCAAATGAGTTTGGGTCTCTCCCTTAGAGATAGGGTGAGAAGCTCTGCCATCCGGGAGGAACTCAAAGTAAAGCCGCTGCTCCTTCACATCGAGAGGAGCCAGATGAGGTGGTTCGGGCTTCTGGTCAGGATGCCACCCGAACGCCTCCCTAGGGAGGTGTTTAGGGCACGTCCAACCGGTAGGAGGCCACGGGGAAGACCCAGGACACGTTGGGAAGACTATGTAATCAGTTCCCAGTGGCTTGTTGTATTTTTTGAAGTTTTTTTCAAAATTTTACCGGTCCTGGAATATCCCTGAATAAAGCTTTAAAGTGCCTTATTTTCGCTATCTTCAAAACCACTATCCATTTCCCTGTGACGTCATACAGGGCTGCCAATACAAACAACATGGCGGTTACCATAGCGACATTAGCTCGGATTCAGACTCGGATTTCAGCGGTTTAAGCGATTCAACAGATTACGCATGTATTGAAACAGATGGTCGGAGTATGGAGGCAGATAGCGAATAAGAAATTGAAGCTATTGAGGCGAATAGCTACTGATGCTATTCGGCCATAGCGTGGGTGTACCTAATGAAGTGGCCCATAGAATGGCTGCCTTATTAGCATCGCCGGTTAAATGTGCGGATCAAACGATCAGGACTTTCGCATCTTGTGACACTGGAGCACCTTAAATCTGTCGATTGGTAAGTGTTTGTTTCGCATTAAATGTGGGTGTCTAGTTTCAAATGTACATACAGCTAGCGTAAATAGCATGTTAGCATCGATTAGCATAGCATGTTAGCATCGATTAGCTGGCAGTCACGCCGCGACCAAATATGTCTGATTAGCACATAAGTCAACAACATCAACAAAACTCACCTTTGTGATTTCGTTGACTTTATTGTTGCAAATGCATCTGCAGGTTATCCATACATCTCTGTGCCATGTCTGTCTTAGCATCGCCGGTCAAATGTGAAGACACTCTGGTACATTCAATGGGGGTCTGGCGGCAGATTTCTTGCCAGTGGTGCAACTTGAATCCTCCCTGTTAGTGTTGTTACACCCTCCGACAACACACCCACCAGGCATGATGTCTCCAAGGTTCCAAAAAATAGTCGAAAAAACAGAAAATAACAGCTGAGACCCGGTGTTTGTAATGTGAAAGTGAATACGTTACCTCGGTGACGTCACGTTCTGACGTCATCGCTAAAAGACCGATAAACAGAAAGGCGTTTAATTTGCCAAAATTCACCCATTTAGAGTTCGGAAATCGGTTAAAAAAATACATGGTCTTTTTTCTGCAACATCAAGGTATATATTGACGCTTGCATAGGTTTGGTGATAATGTTCCCCTTTAAACAAAAAACCTCAAAGTGCTACAGTGTTTTAAAAAAAATAATGGAAATATAATCAAAATAAAAACTAGAACGGCCTAATATCTAGAACTAAATAAATAAAATGATGAATGGGTTGTACTTCTATAGCGCTTTTTTACCTTCAAGGTACTCAAAGCGCTTTGACACTACTTCCACATTTACCCATTCTCACACACTGATGGGGGGAGCTGCCATGCAAGGCGCCAACCAGCACCCATCAGGAGCAAGGGTGAAGTGTTTTGCTCAGGACACAACGGACGTGACGAGGTTGGTACTAGGTGGGATTTGAACCAGGGACCCTCGGGTTGCGCACGGCCATTCTCCCACTGCGCCACGCCTACCCTAGTATGCATATATCTATAAATAGGCTTTTTAAAAAATAAGGGTTTTTAAGCCTTTTTTAAAAGCATCCACAGTCTGTGGTGCCCTCAGGTGGTCAGGGAGAGCGTTCCACAGACTGGGAGCGGCGGAGCAGAAAGCCCGGTCTCCCATAGTTCGTAGCTTTGTCCTTGGAGGTTGGAGGAGGTTCGCCGGTTTGGAGTGCAGGATTTGGGGGTGAGTAGTTCTTTGAGGTAGAGGAGACAAAGGGGTTGAATCAGAATAAACACTTCATAAAATGTTTAAAAATAAGGAATAATTATGAAATGCTTCATAAAGTGTTATAAAATAGTGCAAAGTGTGAAAATGTAACTTCTTCTGATTATAATCCCTCAGCTATCAAGGCAGAAAGGAAAAATGTCAACAAAGTAGTCTAATCAGAAGAAACACTCAATAATAATACCGTATTTTTCGGACTATAAATCAGTTTTTTTTCATAGTTTGGCTGGGGGTGCGATTTATACTCCGGAGCGACTTATGTGTGAAATTATTAACACATTACCGTAAAATATCAAATAATATTATTTATCGAATTTGCGGAAGAGACGAAGAAAATGTCATGGAATGCTAACTGCTATATGCTACTGCCGCAGCTATTAAAATTGGTCATTTCAACGTTGGCGGTAACTTATAAAAACTGAGAAGGGCTGAACAAAAATGGCGTTGAAAAGGAAATAATTTATTGCAGATTACAAGCTGGACGTAGTGAAATATGCAGCAGAAAAGGACAAGAGGAAGCGGCAGAGTTGTTTAGAAGCGACATCGAGGAAGAAGATTTCATGGGATTTATGGATTAGGAGTGAGAGATAGTTTGGTAAACTTATAGCATGTTTTATATGTTATAGTTATTTGAATGATTTATGGATTAGGAGTGAGAGATAGTTTGGTAAACTTATAGCATGTTTTATATGTTATAGTTATTTGAATGATTTATGGATTAGGAGTGAGAGATAGTTTGGTAAATTTATAGCATGTTTTATATGTTATAGTTATTTGAATGATTTATGGATTAGGAGTGAGAGATAGTTTGGTAAAAGTATAGCATGTTCTATATGTTATAGTTATTTGAATGATTTATGGATTAGGAGTGAGAGATAGTTTGGTAAACTTATAGCATGTTTTATATGTTATAGTTATTTGAATGATTTATGGATTAGGAGTGAGAGATAGTTTGGTAAACTTATAGCATGTTCTATATGTTATAGTTATTTGAATGATTTATGGATTAGGAGTGAGAGATAGTTTGGTAAAAGTATAGCATGTTTTATATGTTATAGTTATTTGAATGGTTTATGGATTAGGAGTGAGAGATAGTTTGGTAAACTTATAGCATGTTCTATATGTTATAGTTATTTGAATGATTTATGGATTAGGAGTGAGAGATAGTTTGGTAAAAGTATAGCATGTTCTATATGTTATAGTTATTTGAATGATTTATGGATTAGGAGTGAGAGATAGTTTGGTAAACTTATAGCATGTTCTATATGTTATAGTTATTTGAATGATTTATGGATTAGGAGTGAGAGATAGTTTGGTAAACTTATAGCATGTTTTATATGTTATAGTTATTTGAATGATTTATGGATTAGGAGTGAGAGATAGTTTGGTAAACTTATAGCATGTTTTATATGTTATAGTTATTTGAATGATTTATGGATTAGGAGTGAGAGATAGTTTGGTAAACTTATAGCATGTTTTATATGTTATAGTTATTTGAATGATTTATGGATTAGGAGTGAGAGATAGTTTGGTAAACTTATAGCATGTTTTATATGTTATAGTTATTTGAATGATTTATGGATTAGGAGTGAGAGATAGTTTGGTAAACTTATAGCATGTTTTATATGTTATAGTTATTTGAATGATTTATGGATTAGGAGTGAGAGATAGTTTGGTAAATTTATAGCATATTTTATATGTTATAGTTATTTGAATGATTTATGGATTAGGAGTGAGAGATTGTTTGGTAAAAGTATAGCATGTTCTATATGTTATAGTTATTTGAATGACTCTTAGCATAATATGTTAGGTTAACATAGCAGTTGCTTATTTATGCCTCATATAACTTACACTTATTCAGTCTGTTGTTCACTATTCTTTATTTATTTTAAATTGCCTTTCAAATGTCTATTCTTGGTCTTGGATTTTATCAAGTAAATTTCCCCCAAAAATGCGACTTATACTCCAGGTCAGGGGTAGGGAACCTATGGCTCTAGAGCCAGATGTGGCTCTTTTGATGACTGCATCTGGCTCTCGGATAAATCTGAGCTGGCATTGCTTAAAACGATAAATAATGAATAATTCCACTTGTAATCACAGTGTTAAAAATAATGTTCAAAATATAATCCATCCATCCGTTTTCTACCGCACCTGTTCAAGAAGTTGCGTTAATGGTAAGAAGTTATTTATTTATCAAAGGTTAGTGTGGGGCTTGCCCTCCTGGGGGTTCTTCAGACCCCCAAGCACCGACATGAGAGCCCGTTTCAGGGTTACAATATTGTTTTATTTTTCAATAAGTCTCTCAGTTGTTTTCCAGCAATTGTATTTCCAGCCCCAACCTCATCTCTCCTCCTGGCTGCTGCTTATTACAGAGCGACAGGTGATTAGATAACAAGGCCCAGGTGGGCCGTCTACGCACCTGTCGCTGCAGGCCCGCTGGCCACGCCCCCTCCACAGTTAGCTTCCGAATAACAATGTTATTACAAAGAATAAGAGACCTATTATACTCTAGAAGTGTTGGTCTTACTTAAAAATGCACACATTTAGTTGTGTTCAGTGTTAAAAAAAATATTATATGGCTCTTACGGAAATATATTTTAAAATTTTTGGCTCTCTTAGCCAAAAAGGTTCCCGACCTCTGCTCTAGTGCGACTTATATATGTTTTTTTTTTCTTCTTTATTATGCATTTTTGGCCGGTGCGACTTCCATCCATCCATTTTGTACCGCTTATTCACTTTTGGGGTTGTGGGGGGGCGCTGGTGCCTATCTCAGCTACAATCGGGCGGAAGGCGGGGTACACCCTGGACAAGTCGCCACCTCATCGCAGGGCCAACACAGATAGACAGACAACATTCACACACTAGGGATCATTTAGTGTTGCCAATCAACTTATCCCCAGGTGCATGTCTTTGGAAGTGGGAGGAAGCCGGAGTACCCGAAGGGAACCCACGCAGTCACGGGGAGAACATGCAAACTCCACACAGAAACATCCCGAGCCCGGGATTGAACCCAGGACTACTCGGGACCTTCGTATTGTGAGGCAGACGCACTAACCCCTCTGCCACCGTGAAGCCGGAGCGATTTATAATCCGAAAAATAGGGTATATGTTTTTGTTTTATAACCATCAATCCAATCCATCTAATTTCTACCGCTTGTCCCTTTTGGGGTCATTATTTTATGTTTTCGTTTTTTCAGAATTTGTCATTTATGACTGGATTCAGAATAAAATTACTAGTCATGAATTTGTATTTTATGACTAGATTCAGAATAAAAGGGCTTCACGGTGGCAGAGGGGTTAGTGCGTCTGACTCACATTACAAAGTTCCTGCAGTCCTTGGTTCAAATCCAGGCTCGGGATCTTTCTGTGTGGAGTTTGCATGTTCTCCCCGTGAGTGCGTGGGTTCCCTCCGGGTACTCCGGCTTCCTCCCACTTCCAAAGACATGCACCTGGGGATAGGCCCCTCCCACCTCCAAAGACATGCACCTGGGGATAGGTTGATTGGCAACACTAAATTGGCCCTAGTGTGTGAGTGTTGTCTGTCTATCTGTGTTGGCCCTGCGATGAGGTGGCGACTTGTCCAGGGTGTACCCCGCCTTCCGCCCGATTGTAGCTGAGATAGGTGCCAGCGCCCCCCGCGACCCCGAAAGGGAATAAGCGGTAGAAAATGGATAGATGGATGTGAGTGTGAATGATGTCTATCTGTGATGGCCCTGCGATGAGATGGTGACTTGTCCAGGGTGTATGCCGCCTTCTGCCCGATTGTAGCTGAGATAGGCGCCAGCACCCCCCGCGACCCCAAAAGGGAATAAGCGGTAGAAATGGATGGATTCAGAATAAAAATCGCAATTCAAATTTGGACCGCTTTTTATTTTTTATTTTTATTTTTGTGTGTGTATGTGTGTGTGTGTGTGTGTGTGTGTCCTCCTCCCCACTACTACATTCTACAGAAAAATGCTGAAAGGCCTACTGAAATGAGATGTTCTTATTTAAACGGGGACAGCAGGTCCATTCTATGTGTCATACTTCATCATTCTGCGATATTGCCATATTTTTGCTGAAAGGATTTAGTAGAGAACATCCACGATAAAGTTTGCAACTTTTGGTCGCTAATAAAATAACCTTGCCTGTACCGGAAGTAGCAGACGATGTGCGCGTGGCGTCACGGGTTGTGGAGCTCCTCACATCTGAACATTGTTTACAATCATGGTCTCAAGCAGCAAGAGCGATTCGGACGGAGAAATCGACAATTTCCCCATTCATTTGAACGAGGATGAAAGATTTGGTGGATGAGGAAATTTAGAGTGAGGGGGAAAAAAAAAAAGGTGATTGCAGTGGGAGCGATTCAGATGTTATTAGACACATTTACGAGGGATAATTTGGCGTGGCGCAGTGGGAGAGTGGCTGTGCGCAACCCGAGGGTCCCTGGTTCAAATCCCACCTAGTACCAACCTCGTCACGTCCGTTGTGTCCTGAGCAAGACACTTCACCCTTGCTCCTGATGGGTGCTTGTTGGCGCCTTGCATGGCAGCTCCCTCCATCAGTGTGTGAATGTGTGTGTGAATGGGTAAATGTGGGAGTAATGTCAAAGCGCTTTGAGTAACTTGAAGGTAGAAAAGCGCTATACAAGTACAACCCATTTATTTATTTATTTAATTCTGGAAAATCCCTTATCTGCTTATTGTGTTACTGGTGTTTTAGTGAGAATAAATAGTACCTGAAAGTCAGAGGGGTGTGGCCACGGGTGTGTTGTCCGCGAGTGTCTCTGAGGGAAGTCACACAGCTGCAGCAGGACGGAAGTTCCGCTGATGTCTCCTGTAAGGGCTGACTTATTACCACAATTTTCTCACCGAAAACTGCCGGTTGACATGTGGTCGGGATCCATGTTCGCTTGACCGCTCTGATCCATAGTAAAGCTTCAACTTCGGGAATGTAAACAAGGAAACACCGGCTGTGTTTGTGTGGCTAAAGGCTAAAAGCTTCCCACCTACGTCGTTCTTCTTTGACGTCTCCATTATTAATTGAACAAATTGGAAATTATTCTGCAACACAGATGTCCAGAATACTGTGGAATTATGCGATTAAAGCAGACTACTTATAGCTGGGATCGGGCTGGAAAATAATGTCCGCTACAACCCGAGACGTCAAACGCACGCGTCATACCGTGATGTTTTCAACACGACACTTGGTGGGAAATTTAAAATCGCAATTTAGTAAACTAAAGCGGCCGTATTGGCATGTGTTGCAATGTTAATATTTCATCATTGATATATAAACTATCAGACTGCGTGGTCGCTAGTAGTGGCTTTCAATAGGACTTTTAACATTTGTTTCGTAACATTTTAAAGTCTAACCATTTTCTATTCAACCAAGGTTTCCTTAAAATGCGCACAGAACACTTTAAACAAATAGTAACGTCAAAAAAGGTCCTAATGTTTTTGTTTATTTTTTACAATGGTGTAAGAAGTAAGATTGCCCAAAAAATGTGTTTAATAGTTTTATTACACTGAGATGACAGTTGAAAATGTTCAAATGATACTTAATAGCATAGTTTAAAATTGATTAGGCACAGTTTGACCACAGAACAGACCAAGTTTTATCTCTGGGGATTAATGTCAATCAATCAATCAATCAATGTTTATTTATATAGCCCCAAATCACAAATGTCTCAAAGGACTGCACAAATCATTACGACTACAACATCCTCGGAAGAACCCACAAAAGGGCAAGGAAAACTCACACCCAGTGGGCAGGGAGAATTCACATCCAGTGGGACGCCAGTGACAATGCTGACTATGAGAAACCTTGGAGAGGACCTCAGATGTGGGCAACCTCCCCCCCCTCTATTTTAGCGATATTACGGAGATGAAAGAAGGCCGTTTTAGTAACGCTTTTAATGTGTGACTCAAAGGAGAGAGTTGGGTCGAAGATAATACCCAGATTTTTTACAGAGTCACCTTGTTTTATTATTTGGTTGTCAAATGTTAAAGTTGTATTATTAAATAGAGGTCGGTGTCTAGCAGGACCGATAATCAGCATTTTCGTTTTTTTGGCATTAAGTTGCAAAAAGTTAGCGGACATCCATTGTTTAATTTCATTAAGACACGCTTCCAACTGACTACAGTCCGGCGTGTTTGTCAGCTTTAGGGGCATGTAGAGTTGGGTGTCATCAGCATAACAGTGAAAGCTAATACCGTATTTGCGTATGACGTGAGTGAACAGTGTTTGACGTGTACTATACAACTGTGAATGAAGCCTGTGTCTGAGTTCCGTCGAGCCGTTGGTCCGGCCCGCTCCTCCCAAACCCCGGGACGTCCCTCGCCCCTCCCCCGCACATTCTTCCCGCCTCACTTTCAAACGGCGGATAAGAATGCAACGACGGGGAGACAGCATGTGGAGAGACGAGGCGGGGGTCGGGCCCAAGAATGTGTTTTGAGAGCGCCGGAATGTTCTCGAGTCGTTTCCTGCCGTTGGAATCAGACGCAAGGCCTCAACTTTGGTGACATTAAGGCCCCGTTTATATTAAGTCGGAGAAGGTTATCCAGTGTAAATCACAACTAACCTTATCCGTAACGGTACACAAAAATTTCGGTTCGGTACGTACCTCGGTTTAGAGGTCACGGTTCGGTTCATTTTCGCTACAGTAAGAAGTCAACAAAATATAAATTTTTTGGTTATTAATTTACCAACTGTGTAAACAATGGCTTTATCCTTTTAATATTGGGAACACTATTATAATTCTGCCTACGTTAATCCACATTAAACTGCCTCAAGTTGTTGCTTTGATTAAATAAAATGAAAAACCTTTCTTCTACATATAAAAAAGTGCAAAATTAAACAGTTTCCATTGAAACTGTTTAAAGTCAACTCATCATGCTTAGTTTATTACAGCATTTGGGAAGCCTGTAGTTGACTTGTATTATGTAGAGCAGGGGTGCCCATTACGTCGATCGCGAGCTACCAGTCGACCGCGGGGGGTGTGTCAGTCCATCTCCAGCCAGTGATCATCAATCTTCACCAAGACGTCACTTAAATGACATTCACGGTACCGGAGGGTCTTGTGAGATGACGCTGGCTGCTGCAAGATCATTATTATGAAAATATGACCGAGAGGAAAGCCAGAAACACTTTTTATTTCAACAGACTCTCGCGCCGTACCTTCCGTCAAAACTCTAAAGGCCGACTGCACATTTCCTATCTTCACAATAAAAGCCCTGCTTCATGCTGCCTGCGCTAATACAGAGTCTCGGAAAACTGGCGTGCACATCACTTGTGCACGCCAGTTTTCTGAGACTCTTATTTTGTTAGCGCAGGCAGCGTGAAGCAGGGCTTTTATTGTGAAGATATGAAATGTGCGGTCGGCCTTTAGAGTTTTGACGGAAGGGACGGCGCGAGAGTCTGTTGAAATAAAAAGTGTTTCTCGCCTTCCTCTCTGTCATTTTTTCATAATAATGAACTGGCAGCAGCCAGCGTCATCTCACAAGACCCTCGGGTGCCGTGAATGTCAATCAAGCAAGCTACGGAATTTGCCGCCAATGTTTTTCTTGTAAAGTGTATGGAAGCTGGATGAATTAGATGCCGAAAACCAACCACTTTCATGTGGTATTGTACAGAAAGGACAACTTTTTTTCTCCTCCATTTGAAAATGTGGGCGTTATCATCATTACTGTCTGATTCCAATCAATGCAAGTCATCAGAATCAGGTAATACACCAACTTATATTCTGGTCTTTGTGAAAGAAAGACATCTATATGTGTTACACATGCTTGTATTATCATTAAACACATTTAACTTGTCTACAAAAATGTCTCTTTCATAAATAAATAAATATAAATGATATATATAAATGAGGTAGATCCCCTCGAGTTGGTCAATTGAAAAGTAGCTGGCCTGCAGAAAAAGTGTGGGCACCCCTGATGTAGATCATCCATCCATCCATCTTCTTCCGCTTATCCGAGGTCGGGTCGCGGGTGCAACAGCCCAAGCAGGGAAACCCAGACTTCCCTCTCCCCAGCCACTTCGTCCAGCTCTTCCCGGGGGAACCCGAGGCGTTCCCAGGCCAGCCGGGAGACATAGTCTTCCCAACGTGTCCTGGGTCTTCCTACCTGTTGGACGTGCCCTAAACACCTCCCTAGGGAGGCGTTCGGGTTGCATCCTGACCAGATGCCCGAACCACCTCATCTGGCTCCTCTCCATGTGGAGGAGCAGCGGCTTTACTTTGAGTTCCTCCCGGATGGCAGAGCTTCTCACCCTATCTCTAAGGGAGAGACCCAAACTCATTTGGGCCGCTTGTACCCGTGATCTTATCCTTTCGGTCATGACCCAAAGCTCATGACCATAGGTGAGGATGGGAATGTAGATCGACCGGTAAATTGAGAGCTTTGCCTTCCGGCTCAGCTCCTTCTTCACCACAACGGATCGATACAACGTCCGCATTACTGAAGACGCCGCACCGATCCGCCTGTCGATCCACTCTTCCCTCACTCGTGAACAAGACTCCGAGGTACTTGAACTCCTCCACTTGGGGCAGGGTCTCCTCCCCAACCCGGAGATGGCATTCCACCCTTTTCCGGGCGAGAACCATGGACTCGGACTTGGAGGTGCTGATTCTCATTCCGGTCGCTTCACACTCTGCTACAAACCGATCCAGTGAGAGCTGAAGATCCCGGTCAGATGAAGCCATCAGGACCACATCATCTGCAAAAAGCAGAGACCTAATCCTGCGGTCACCAAACCGGAACCCCTCAACGCCTTGACTGCGCCTAGAAATTCTGTCTATAAAAGTTATGAACAGAATCGGTGACTATGTAGATGTTGTATTTTTATCAACATGTGATAGCAGGGACCCTGCTATTCAAAACTAGGCTGCTACATTACTAATGATTCATGTAACTATAGCTGAAAAATAGTACAATTGCAATAGGAGAGACTATTCATTGACTATTCATCAATGAAATAACAGACGGACAGACCCTAAAACATGCACGCACACACAGAAAAATGAGCTAACGTTACGCTAAAAGCTAATTAGCCTTCATCTCAAGCCTATACTGTGAGCGAGCTGAGCTGCTGTTTAAGTTTCTAGAAGGTCAACGGGCTCATAGTGATGTTTGTAATAGTTGTGACTGGCAAGTGTTTAGTATAATTTGGGGAGAGTCCACTCCTCCCCTGCTAGACAAATATCTGCTCGACGCTAAAGCATTGACTACGTCGCTCTGAAGTCTGAATACGCACTGCTGATTGGCTTTGTATGTAACCAATCAGATGGTTGTGTGGGCGGGACAATGAGGCAGAAAGCAGAGCAGCTTGTGAAGACTTCTGCTTCCGAACTTGTTAGGTAGGCCCGCGTGCCGAACCGAAACCCCCGTACCGAAACGGTTCGATACAAATACACCTGTAATGGGGGGCCCTATTGTAATGGATCACACCGGAGACATCATAAATTCATCAAATCTTTACTAAACAATGTGATAAAGAACAGTGGTTTTTATCCTTCTTTGTGGGGACATTGTTGATGTTCGGATGTACACTGTGGGCGCCGTCTCTGCTCCACAGTAAGTCTTTGCTGTCGTCCAGCATTCTGTTTTTGTTTACTTTGTAGCCACTTCAGTTTGGTTTCGTTCTGCATAGCCTCCCCTAAGCGCCAATGCCTTTTCCTAGGAGGACTCACCTTTTGGTTAAAGCATGAGACACCTTTTTACCTGCACACTGCCTCCCGCTGTTTCCGACATCTACAAAGCAATTAGCTACCGGCTGCCACCTACTGATATGGAAGAGTATGACACGGTTACTCTGCCGGGTTCCAGACAGAACCGACACTCAACAACAACGCATCATTTGCAGACTATTAGTACTGGTTTGCAAAAAATATTTTTTGCAAACTGTATCTCACGGCACACTAGTGGTTGAAAAACTTAGCGTAGACATAGCCTAAAAGTGTCTCATTTCAAGGTCTGCTTTCCTCCTACAACAGGAACTTCCACTATTCCCAGATAACGGAGTAGCGGGAGAAGGTAAATACGGACGGACTAACCACCTTACTAAAAGTTGTGCATGCGACTGAGATGCATGTCAACAACACCCGTCTCTCTTCCTGTCACTGCACTTGCTTGGCTTCACTTTTAATCGTCGGTCAGAACAGCAAGCTACTTGTGGCGGAGAAAAATACGACTTAATTTAATTGGCATAATTAGTCACGGTATGAACATTTCTTATCACGGTTATTGTGACCAAAATGATCACGGTTATATCATCATTATCACGGTAATTGTAAATGTGCTGAAAACTTTCAAAAACTACTTATAATGAAATCTTTTAACCAAGTTTTATTTTTTAAAAAACACAAAGAGCATATTCAAAAAATGTATATATGTACCTTAAGTAGGAAGATGAACATGCATATGAAAGCATTGTACATAAAGTAGTATGGAAGAAATGAAATAATACTATGAATAAATGTCAACATTTTGCAAGATTGCATCTGATGGACATAAGACGTAGTTTAGCCAACAATAATAAACAGGAGTGTTACCTCTCACATCTAATACACAATCTTTGGAATGGACTGGACTCTCACTATTATGTTAGATCCACTATGGACTGGACTCTCTGTATTATGTTAGATCCACTATGGACTGGACTCTCACTATTATGTTAGATCCACTATGGACTGGACTCTCACTATTATGTCAGATCCACTATGGACTGGACTCTCACTATTATGTTAAAGCCACTATGGACTGGACTCTCATTATTATGTTAGATCCACTATGGAATGGACTCACACTATTATGTTAGATCCACTACGGACTGGACTCTCACACTATTATGTTAGATCCACTATGAACTGGACTCTCACTATTATGTTAGATCCACTATGGACTGGACTCTCACTATTATGTTAGATCCACTATGGACTGGACTCTCACTATTATGTTAGATCCACTATGGACTGGACTCTCACAATATTATGTTAGGTCCACTATGGACTGGACTCTGACAATATTATGTTAGATCCACTATGGACTGGACTCTCACTATTATGTTAGATCCACTATGGACTGGACTCTCACTATTATGTTAGATCCACTATGGACTGGACTCTCACTATTATGTTAGATCCACTATGGACTGGACTCTCACTATTGTGTTAGATCCACTATGGACTGGACTCTCACTATTATGTTAGATCCACTATGGACTGGACTCTCACTATTATGTTAGATCCACTATGGACTGGACTCTCCTTATTATGTTAGATCCACTATGGACTGGACTCACACTATTATGTTAGATCCACTATGGACTGGACTCTCACTATTATGTTAGATCCACTATGGACTGGACTCTCACTATTATGTTAGATCCACTATGGACTGGACTCTCACTATTATGTTAGATCCACTATGGACTGGACTCTCACAATATTATGTTAGATCCACTATGGACTGGTCTCTCACTGTTATGTTAGATCCACTATGGACTGGACTCTCACTATTATGTTAGATCCACTATGGACTGGACTCTCCTTATTATGTTAGATCCACTATGGACTGGACTCTCACTGTTATGTTAGATCCACTATGGACTGGACTCTCACTATTATGTTAGATCCACTATGGACTGGACTCTCACACTATTATGTTATATCCACTGTGGACTGGACTCTCACAATATTTTGTTAGATCCACTATGGACTGGACTCTCACGCTATTATGTCAGATCCACTATGGACTAAACTCTCAATATTATGTTAGATCCACTACGGACTGGACTCTCACTATTATGTCGGATCCACTATGGACTGGACTCTCACTATTACGTTAGATCCACTATGGACTGGACTCTCACTATTATGTTGGATCCACTATGGACTAAACTCTCAATATTATGTTAGATCCACTACGGACTGGACTCTCACTATTATGTCGGATCCACTATGGACTGGACTCTCACTATTACGTTAGATCCACTATGGACTGGACTCTCACTATTATGTTAGATCCACTATGGACTGGACTCTCACACTATTATGTTAGATCCACTATGGACTGGACTCTCACTATTATGTTAGATCCACTATGGACTGGACTCACTATTATGTTAGATCCACTATGGACTGGACTCACTATTATGTTAGATCCACTATGGACTGGACTCACTATTATGTTAGATCCACTATGGACTGGACTCTCACTATTATGTTAGATCCACTATGTTTCAAAGTCCGTTTTAAAGGACGTCTATGTATGATCGACCTGGCATCAATGCATTGTGCCTGCTTAGGTAAAAACAAACGTACATACAGTTACTAATACAAAAACATTCTAATGAAATTCATAATTAAAAATAACAATACATATGTTTCCTGAAGAAGAAAAAAAGGCCGATTAAATTTAAGTGTAAAGGAAAATCCAGCTTTACCACTTTAGTCGTAATGTTTGCACTGGAGAAACTTCTGTTTGGTATTGTCATTACTGCCACAAGTGGTGGAAAAGTGTATTACAACCACCCCTGTTTCATACTGTCATTACTGCCACAAGTGGTGGAAAAGTGTATTACAACCACCCCTGTTTCATACTGTCATTACTGCCACAAGTGGTGGAAAAGTGTATTACAACCACCCCTGTTTCATACTGTCATTACTGCCACAAGTGGTGGAAAAGTGTATTACAACCACCCCTGTTTCATACTGTCATTACTGCCACAAGTGGTGGAAAAGTGTATTACAACCACCCCTGTTTCATACTGTCATTACTGCCACAAGTGGTGGAAAAGTGTATTACAACCACCCCTGTTTCATATTGTCATTACTGCCACAAGTGGTGGAAAAGTATATTACAACCACCCCTGTTTCACACTGTCATTACTGCCACAAGTGGTGGAAAAGTGTATTACAACCACCCCTGTTTCATACTGTCATTACTGCCACAAGTGGTGGAAAAGTGTATTACAACCACCCCTGTTTCATATTGTCATTACTGCCACAAGTGGTGGAAAAGTGTATTACAACCACCCCTGTTTCATACTGTCATTACTGCCACAAGTGGTGGAAAAGTATATTACAACCACCCCTGTTTCATACTGTCATTACTGCCACAAGTGGTGGAAAAGTGTATTACATCCATCCCTGTTTCATACTGTCATTACTGCCACAAGTGGTGGAAAAGTGTATTACAACCACCCTTGTTTCATACTGTCATTACTGCCACAAGTGGTGGAAAAGTGTATTACAACCACCCCTGTTTTATATTGTCATTACTGCCACAAGTGGTGGAAAAGTATATTACAACCACCCCTGTTTCATACTGTCATTACTGCCACAAGTGGTGGAAAAGTGTATTACAACCACCCCTGTTTCATACTGTCATTACTGCCACAAGTGGTGGAAAAGTGTATTACAACCACCCCTGTTTCATACTGTCATTACTGCCACAAGTGGTGGAAAAGTGTATTACAACCACCCCTGTTTCATATTGTCATTACTGCCACAAGTGGTGGAAAAGTGTATTACAACCACCCCTGTTTCATATTGTCATTACTGCCACAAGTGGTGGAAAAGTGTATTACAACCACCCTGTTTCATACTGTCATTACTGCCACAAGTGGTGGAAAAGTATATTACAACCACCCCTGTTTCATATTGTCATTTTTTTTTTTTTCCCTTGGCCTCAGTCTGCACCCCCTCTCCAAGGCCCAGGCTAAGACCGATTTTTTTAAATTTCATTTTAATCTTCTATTTTTTCCCCCGCCCCCTTGTTTACCTGTATCTCACCTTTTTTGTAAGGGGCGCTGGAAGCCGGCAGACCCGTCAGCGATCCTGTTCTGTCTCCCTGTAGTGTTTGTCTGATCTTGAATGGGATTGTGCTGAAAATTGTAATTTTCCTGAAGGAACTCTCCTGACGGAATGAATAAAGTACTATCTAATCTAATCTACTGCCACAAGTGGTGGAAAAGTATATTACAACCACCCCTGTTTCATACTGTCATTACTGCCACAAGTGGTGGAAAAGTGTATTACAACCGAGTAGCCACAGCTGAAAAACTTTTTTTTTTTTTTTTTTGTCCGATCCCTATGGTTGAGAAAACACTAAATCTTAGCGGCCGTACTTTGCCCAGATCTGATCTTAACCAGGGATGCACCGAAATGAAAATTTGTGGCCAAAGCCGAATAAAATTTAAATGCTTGGCCGAATAATGAATGCAGTTTTTCACAATTTTTTTAATATTGCATAAATAGCCTAGAATAAATATTTAGACATGTTTTTCAAATAAAGTATTTTTTTATTGAATTTTGACATGTTTTTAATATTCCAGTAGCCTTTGCTTTTCAAAAAAAGCACAAAGTTTTTCATTTATATTAGGCCTTCAAACAAAACATGCATTCCAAAAAAAAATAAAGTGCATTAAAGTGGATAAACCCACAACAAATGAATTATTGTCCTTTTGGCAAAAGTCTGCTTAGCCACAGTAGATATGCTAATAATGTAAACAGAAGGCTCAAGTAAATCTCAATAAGTGTGTGCATGTAACCTCATACACTTATACAGGTACACAACATAACCCAACGCCACCGCGTCAAAAAATTGCGTCACACGCCACTATTCGGCCTTGTTCTTAACTCATTCCACCGAAGGCCGAATGTGGCTTTTTTCGCCATATTCGGACGAATATATTCGGTCACCGATTAATCGGTGCATCCCTAGTCTTAACCCTTCCGTGTCGTTTTGAAGTAACATGACCATTTTGTATTCATTTCCTTTTGGTCGGGTTTGCCGTGTGGCGTTACCAGGACGCCGCCGCACGCTTACAGGTGGTCCCGGGCGCAGTAGCTACTAACCCCGTGTTGTCCCCCGCAGGACCGAAACACGGCAGGAGTGCGGCAGCGCGGTGATGAGGAAGTTGGACCCGTGCGGGAAACTCAGCCGCTCCAATCTGAGCCGCCGAGTCTCCCAACGCCTCGGCGGGTGGGCCGACGTGACCGTGAGCGCCGTACGCAAATGAGCGTGTTTGTAGCCTAACGTTCTTATTTAGCCAAATGAAGACCTTGCCTTGTTTAGATGTAAAAACAAAAAACTGGGACCTCGTTACATGTTACATGGTAGCAGCTTTTGTTTTTCTGTATGTTATCGTGGTTTACTCTCCTCAGTGTAGCTAGCAAAAGGTCTACATGTTTTGTTATTGTCCTGGCTGCTACAACCAAATGTACTCAACGTTTCTCTACACCAGGGGGTGTCCAAACTACGGCCCGCGAGACGCTATGAGTCTACTAAACAATTCTACCCACAGGGAGGTTGAACTTATTATCTTAGTCTGAAAATTTTGATGATAATGTGTAGCCTTTTAGTGGACAATTCAGGTTAATGACCTTGAATTATGCGCAGGATGCACAGCATTCACTTATATGACCTAATGCAAACAACCTTCCCTAGTCATGGTGCAACAAATAAATATCCGACTATCATTAAAATGTCAACACACGTAACACAACCTGCTCACTGAACTTTGTGGATATTGTAGATAAAACGTCCGCGCACCATTGGGAGAAAAAAAAAATCTAATTTGCACCGATTTAAATCCATTACAAAGCATGATGGGAAAAATACAAATATACTCCATGCTTTTCCTTGTTTGGAGCATTTTAGTTGCTTGGTATTTGTGATTGATTACAAAACTTTAAGGAGGTTGTCACGGTAATAAACAAGTTGGAAGTCGAACATTCACATACATTTAATACCCAATGATATTATTTACATATCCGTTGTTTTAATATAATATGGACACGTGTGTATTTATATATATGTATGTGTATTTATTTATGTATTAATGTGTATATGTATGTATATATGTATATGTGTGTGTGTGTGTATATATATATATACACACACACACATACATGTATATGTTTGTTTGTATATGTATGTATGAATGTGTATATATATATGTATGTATAGATATACATATATACACGTATGTATGTACATATATATACATACACATATGTATGTATATATACATACATGTACATATGTATGTATATATATGTTTCTATGTATGTATGTATATATATATATATATGTGTGTATGTATTTGTGTGTGTATGTATGTGTGTATATATGCATATATATATATGTATCTATATATGTATGGATATATGTGTGTGTGTGTATATGTATGTTTGTATATATATATATACATATGTGTATATATACATATATATGTATATATATACTGTGTGTAAATGTGTGTGTATATGTATGTATGTATGTATATCTATATATGTATATATATGTGTGTGTATGTATATATATGTATGTATATATATGTGTATGTATATATATATATATATATATACACCCAAGTTTTTCAGCCTAGAACTCCCCCTATTCAAAAAGTTTGGACATCCCCGATCTACACATTAATCCAGCTAACAACTAATTTTTTTATTTTGTCTCTGGGATCCGCACCAAAACTGTTTAACACTAACATTTACAGGGATGTATATTCCTCTGTGTATGCAATAATATGTTTTTTACTTGTCTATCCTGTGTTTACTATATAAATGTGCCTTTTTTTTATATATATATAATTTTTCTAAGTCCTGCATTTATCTGAGGCTGATGTGGGAACCTAAAATGTGACTGTTTGGGTGATTTATGTTCTCATGCAACGTGAAACCAGATTTATTCATCCAAATCCGGCTCATCAAAGTGACTGTGAGTTGAGTTTAAAACTTGGTTTTAGCACCAGAAAACTTTTTTATTGTGGAAGATATGTACAGTATTGTGTTTCTGAATATATGACAACTATTTAGTGAGTTATATGCTATGTATACATCCATTAACCACCCTTTGTTTGACAAAAAAAGGGGAAATGTGAAATAAACCTGATTTTTAAAGTGTATCGACTGTGTTTTGATCATTTATCCATAACTAGTAGGCATGTATAAATAAACGCTGTAAGGATCAACTGCGGTCGGTCCACGCATGCGCGACGGCATCGTCTCTTCCAAGATGTGCCATGTTTGACGACGGAGTTTCTGCTACGTCATCTGTCATTTTGAAATATTTTGGATAAAAACATCAGCTTGCCTTGGAGTAAAATTAAACAAAATTATATAAATAAATGTGCAAAAGGATAAATTTAAAAATAATTAGTGGCTAATCGCTACATTTTAAACCACTGATACGTTTCTGTAGTTGCAATAAGTGACGCACGAGGGCGCCAATGCGTACTTTATATTTTTTTTTATTCTATTTTTTTTTTAAACGACATACTGTGACTCAAGTCTGTATCTGGTGAGGCAAAAACTAAACTTTTAATGTAATTAAAGTAATAACACTAGATTGCTTTATTTGCCATTTGAGGCTGCTGAGTACATTGTTCAGTTTTCTTTACGGTTTTTAAAGGTAAATACTTTAAGTACCATTCATCCATCCATCCATTTCTACCGCTTATTCCCTTTCGGGGTCGCTGGCGCCTATCTCAGCTACAATTGGGCGGAAGGCAGGGTACACCCTGGACAAGTCGCCACCTTCAAGTATTCACGTTTTTATTATGTCCCTATTTTTATTGCAGTAGTAGCTATACCTTTCATATCCATAAATATGATTTATGGATATTAATATTTATTTGTGTAATTTTGTCTCTATTGAAATGCTTTTGTGCTGAAATATTTATAGGCACTGTCACAAATAGTGACGTCATTGGCAAAGCATGGGAATATGGCGCCACCTTATGGAAATCTATGCTTCAAATTTAAAAAAAAAAAAAACAGAACTTGTGTGAACCTCTATAATTATTCACAGACACGCATATATATATATATATATATATATATATATATATATATAAATACAAAGATAGATATGTATATATATATGTATGTATGTATGTATGTAAATGGGGTGTAGTTGTATAGCGCTTTTCTACATTCAAGGTACTCAAAGCGCTTTGACACTACTTCCACATTTACCCATTCACACACACATTCACACACTGATGGAGGGAGCTGCCATGCAAAGCGCTAACCAGCACCCATCAGGAGCAAGGGTGAAGTGTCTTGCTCAAGGACACAACGGACGTGACGAGGCTGGTACTAGGTGGGGATTGAACCAGGGACCCTCGGGTTGCGCACGGCCACTCTCCCACTGCGCCACGCCGTATATATATATATATATATATATATATATTTATGTATACATGCATATATATACATATACTGTATGTATGTATGGATATCCCAGTAAAAGTTCGAGATGCCACCTCAGTAGAAGCATTTAAGTCTCACCTTAAAACTCATTTGTATACTCTAGCCTTTAAATAGACTCCCTTTTTAGACCAGTTGATCTGCCGTTTCTTTTCTTTTTCTCCTATGTCCCACTCTCCCTTGTGGAGGGGGTCCGGTCCGATCCGGTGGCCATATACTGCTTGCCTGTGTATCGGCTGGGGACATCTCTGCGCTGCTGATCCGCCTCCGCTTGGGATGGTTTCCTGCTGGCTCCGCTGTGAACGGGACTCCCGCTGCTGTGTTGGATCCGCTTTGGACTGGACTCTCGCGACTGTGTTGGATCCATTATGGATTGAACTTTCACAGTATCATGTTAGACCCGCTCGACATCCATTGCTTTCCTCCTCTCCAAGGTTCTCATAGTCATCATTGTCACCGACGTCCCACTGGGTGTGAGTTTTCCTTGCCCTTACGTGGGCCTACCGAGGATGTCGTAGTGGTTTGTGCAGCCCTTTGAGACACTAGTGATTTAGGGCTATATAAGTAAACATTGAGATATGTACATATATATGTACGTATACATATATATGTACGTATACATATATATGTATACATATATATGTATTTATACATATACATACATGTGTATACATATATATATGTATACAAACATATATATGTATACAGATATATATATATATATATATATGTATACATGCATATATATATACATATGTGTATATATATATATATGTGTGGATAACCTGTAGATGCACTTCATAGTCATCATTGTCACCGACGTTCCACTGGGTGAGTTTTCCTTGCCCTTATGTGGGCCTACCGAGGATGTCGTGGTGGTTTGTGCAGCCCTTTGAGACACTAGTGATTTAGGGCTATATAAGTAAACATTGATTGATTGATATACTGTATGTATGTATGGATATATGTATACATACATATATACATATATGTATGTATGCATATATACATACATATATGTATGTATATATATACATACATATATATTATGTATATATATATGTATGTATACATATATATATATAATATATATGTGTGTGTGTATACATATTTTACAAATTAAAACAGTGAAAGGTAAACATATCTAAATACTTGAATTAAAATTAAATGACTCATAAGTTGCCGGAAGAATAATGTTTTATGACATATTTCGTCTGCCAAGAAAGTATTATTAGTAATAATAACGATCACCGTCATAATTTTGGTGAGAGTATACTTAAATACGACAATCGCGCAGTTTGTCCCTCCTGACTTTCCGTCCAAGCGGCGCCACGCCTCACTCCTTTCGCCCCGCCCCTTCCTCCTCCCGAGTCTCCGGCATTGTGGTGTCCACTCCGCGGCTGCTTTCTCCGCGCTCAAACCAGGCCGACAGACGCCGCACAATGGCTCTCCACGTCCCCAAAGCACCGGGCTTTGCCCAAATGTTGAAAGACGGCGCTAAGGTGAGTCGAACCCCGCGACGTTGTGTCGCATTCCCAGCACTTCCTGTTGACTCTTTGTGAAGCAACGTGCTGGCTAGCATTAGCTAGGTTAGCATGAGAATGATTCACATGTTCGAAGCTTCTAGAAGCCAGCATGGCGGCTACTTTCATCCTCAGAGCATCCACACCTGCTTTGGACTGTCTGCCCTTCTATCTTCTTCTATTTTGTGAAATGTTAGTTTAGGTTTGAGGGCGAGTGAGTACTGTGACTCAGCATGTGTTTAGGTGCTCGCTGCGCAGCTAATGCCATGTTTCAGTTAGCATGCATGTCTATAAAGACAAATAATTATATAAACCATTTATTTATAAAATGCAAAATTGACAAACAAACGAGAAATCAAACAATGTTTATTTATATAGCACTAAATCACAAGTGTCTCGAAGGGCCGCACAAGCTACAACGACATTGTGGGTTCGGAGCCCAAATAAAGGCAAGGAAAAACTCACAACCCAGTAGGATGACAATGTGAAGGACTCAATCAATCAATGTTTATTTATATAGCCCCAAATCACAAATGTCTCAAAGGACTGCACAAATCATTACGACTACAACATCCTCGGAAGAACCCACAAAAGGGCAAGGAAAACTCACACCCAGTGGGCAGGGAGAATTCACATCCAGTGGGACGCCAGTGACAATGCTGACGATGAGAAACCTTGGAGAGGACCTCAGATGTAGGCAACCCCCCCCCCCCCCCCAACTCTCTTGGGGACCGAAAGCAATGGATGTCGAGCGGGTCTAACATGATACTGTGAAACTTCAATCCATAGTGGCTCCAACACAGCCGCGAGAGTTCAGTTCAAAGCGGATCCAAGACAGCAGCGAGAGTCCCGTCCACAGGAAACCATCTCAAGCGGAGGCGGATCAGCAGCGTAGGGATGTCCCCAACCGATACACAGGCGAGCGGTCCATCCTGGGTCCCGACGAGCGGTCCATCCTGGGTCTCGACTCTGGACAGCTAGTACTTCATCCATGGTCATCGGACCGGACCCCCTCCACAAGGGAGGGGGGGACATAGGAGAAAAAAGAAAAGAAGCGGCAGATCAACTGGTCTAAAAAGGAGGTCTATTTAAAGGCTAGAGTATACAGATGAGTTTTAAGGTGAGACTTAAATGCTTCTACTGAGGTAGCATCTCGAACTGTTACCGGGAGGGCATTCCAGAGTACTGGAGCCCGAACGGAAAACGCTCTATAGCCCGCAGACTTTTTTTGGGCTCTAGGAATCACTAATAAGCAGGAGTCTTTTGAACACAGATTTCTTGCCGGGACATATGGTACAATACAATCGGCAAGATAGGATGGAGCTAGACCGTGTAGTATTTTATACGTAAGTAGTAAAACCTTAAAGTCACATCTTAAGTGCACAGGAAGCCAGTGCAGGTGAGCCAGTATAGGTATATATGTATGTATATATGTATATAAAGGTATATACAGTATAGGTATATATGTATGTATATATGTATATAAAGGTATATACAGTATAGGTATGTATGTATATATGTATATAAAGGTATATACAGTATAGGTATATATGTATGTATATATGTATATAAAGGTATATATATATGTATATAAAGGTATATACAGTATAGGTATATATGTATGTATATATGTATATAAAGGTATATATAGTATAGGTACATATGTATATAAAGGTATATACAGTATAGGTATATATGTATGTATATAAAGGTATATACAGTATAGGTATATATGTATGTATATAAAGGTATATACAGTATAGGTATATATGTATGTATATATGTATATTAAGGTATATACAGTATAGGTATATATGTATGTATATAAAGGTATATACAGTATAGGTATATATGTATGTATATATGTATATGCAGTATAGGTATATATGTATGTATATATGTATATAAAGGTATATACAGTATAGGTATATATGTATGTATATATGTATATAAAGGTATATACAGTATAGGTAAATATGTATGTATATAAAGGTATATACAGTATAGGTATATATGTATGTATATATGTATATAAAGGTATATACAGTACAGGCGTAATATGATCAAACTTTCTTGTTCTTGTCAAAAGTCTAGCAGCCGCATTTTGTACCAACTGTAATCTTTTAATGCTAGACATGGGGAGACCCGAAAATAATACGTTACAGTAATCGAGACGAGACGTAACAAACGCATGGATAATGATCTCGGCGTCTTTGGTGGACAAAATGGAGCGAATTGAGAAACCTTGGAGAGGACCGCAGATGTGGGTGACACAGCCCCCCTCTCTCTGTCTCTCTCGTCGAGTGGGTCTAGCACAGGGGTGGGCAATTAATTTTTTCCGTGGTCCACTTCAATCAATCAATGCTTATTTATATGGCCCTAATTCACTAGTGTCTCAAAGGGCTGCACGAACCAAAACGACATCCTCGGTAGAGCCCACATAAGGGCAAGGAAAACTCACATCCAGTGGGACGTCGGTGACAGTGATGACTATGAGAAACCTTGGAGAGGACCGCATATGTGGGCAACCCCCCTCCCCAGGGGACCCAAAGCAATGGATGTCAAGCGGGTCTAACGTGATGCTGTGAAAGTTCAATCCATAGTGGATCCAACACAGTAGCGAGAGTCCTGTCCAAAGTGGAGGTGGATCAGCAGCGCAGAGAAAAAATAAAAACTCAAAATTGCGTTCTAGCGCCCCCTAGGAAAAAACACAGACAAAACTGCTTGTAACTTCCGTTAGGAATGTCGTAGCGACATGAAACAAAAACCTCTATGTAGGTCTGACTTAAACCTACATTTCATAAAATGACATCCTTCAGCAGAAATCAACAGGAAGTTGGCAAACACCCCCTTCAAAACAAAAGTTTTCTAAAAAAAATTCATTTTTGCCTCTTTGAGCTGTAATTTGACCCCCTTAAAATGCTTCAAAACTCACCAAACTGGACGCACACATCAGGATTTGCAAAAATTGCGATCTAATAAAAATAAAAACAAAACTTAAAATTGCGCTCTAGCGCCCCCTGGGAATAAAACACAGACAAAACAGCTCCTAGGAAGAAAACACAGACAAAACTGCTTGTAACTTCCGGTAGGAATGTTGTAGAGACATGAAACAAAAACCTCTATGTAGGTCTCACTTAGACCTACATTTCTTTAATTGACACCCTTCACCAACAATCAGCAGGAAGTTGGCAATTACCCCTTCAAAACAAAAGTTTTGTAAAATCCTGTCACCCTTTTTCAAACATTATCTCCTCTGAGCACATTTGTTGTAGCGGCTTCAAACTCGCACAGGAAAGAGATTGAACCCTTCTGATTAAAAGTTGCGCAAAGAGTTTTTCTAACTGCTCCGGTTTGGGTTTTACTAGCTTTCAAAGAACCGTGACCACACAATGCAGAGAAGGTAGGTCCTGTGCGGGTAAAGATATGTTAACTGGGTGAAAGAAGGAGCCACCAGTTTGACTCCAGGATACAGAGAAGGTAGGTAAAGTGCAGGTAAAGATATGTTGTCTGGGTGATAGCAGGAAGCAGCAGCATGTATGAGTGAAAGAAAGAAGCACCAGTGTGACCCCAGGATGCAGGGAAGGTAGGTAAAGTGCAGGTAAAGATATGTTGAATGGGTAAAGGCAGGAAACACCAGCAAAAGTCGGTCCCGTCCATTGCTGCTTGCAGCTTTAATTTTTTAATAAGTTTAATTTGAGGTATGTTGTTTAATAAGGAAAGACGTCGATGTCTCTTGTTTTCATCTTAGCAGTCAAACCAGTCAGTTTGTGATTTGTGCAATTATCGATCACGTTTATTTCATTTTCATTTAAAACAGTAATAATAACCATTTGTAGGCATAGGCGCCCTGTCATTGATAAAAATGATGTCTTTTCTTCCAGCACTACTCAGGTCTTGAAGAGGCAGTCTTTCGCAACATCAGAGCCTGTAAGGAACTTTCCCAGACAACACGCACAGCTTACGGGCCCAATGGTAAGTGCATCAATACGTTGTTTGTCGAGACCGGGAAAAGTTTCTAAGATGCTCTCCTCTCTTATTTCCAAGGCATGAACAAAATGGTCATCAACCATTTGGAGAAGCTGTTTGTTACTAATGACGCTGCCACCATCCTCAGAGAGCTGGAAGTAAGCAAGTCTTATTTTTTGTAGTTATTGATAGTATCCAGACTATATGGTGGACTATTTTTCGGAGTATAAGTCGCACCTGTCGAAAAAGCATAATAAAGAAGGGACAAAACATATATAAGTCGCATTTTTGGGGGAAATTTATTTGATAAAACCCAACACCAAGAATAGACATTGGAAAGGCAATTTAAAATAAATAAATAATAGTGAACAACAGGCTGAATAAGTGTAGGTTATATGAGGCATAAATAAGCAACTGCTATGTTAACCTAACATATTATGGTAAGAGTCATTCAAATAACTATAACATATAGAACATGCTATACTTTTACCAAACTATCTGTCACTCCTAATCCATAAATCCCATGAAATCTTTTTAGTCTCTTACGTGAATGAGTTATATAATCCATCAATCCATCCATTTTCTACCGCTTATTCCCTTTCGGGGTCGCGGGGGGCGCTGGCGCCTATCTCAGCTACAATCGGGCGGAAGGCAGGGTACACCCTGGACAAGTCCCCACCTCATCGCAGGGCCAACACAGACAGACAGACAACATTCACACTCACATTCACACACTAGGGCCAATTTAGTGTTGCCAGTCAACCTATCCCCAAGTGCATGTCTTTGGAGGTGGGAGGAAGCCGGAGTACCCGGAGGGAACCCACGCATTCACGGGGAGAACATGCAAACTCCACACAGAAAGATCCCGAGCCTGGATTTGAACCCAGGACTGCAGGAACTTTGTATTGTGAGGCAGACGCACTAACCCCTCTTCCACCGTGAAGCCGAGTTATATAATATTATTTGATATTTTATAGGGGTGCACTGATTAATCGGTAACCGAATATGGCAAAAAAAGGCACATTCGGCCTTCGGTGGAATGAGTTAAAAACAAGGCCGAATAGTGGCGTGTGACGCAATTTTTTCACGCAGTGACGTTGGGATATGTTGTGTACCTGTATAAGTGTATGAGGTTACAAGCACACACTTAATTGAGATTTACTTGAGCCTTCTGTTTACATTATTAGCCTGTTGTGTAGGCTACCTGTATAAGTGTATGAGGTTACAAGCACACACTTAATTGAGATTTACTTGAGCCTTCTGTTTACATTATTAGCCTGTTGTGTAGGCTACCTGTATAAGTGTATGAGGTTACAAGCACACACTTAATTGAGATTTAGTGGGGCCTCTGTTTACATTATTAGCCTGTTGTGTAGGCTACCTGTATAAGTGTATGAGGTTACAAGCACACACTTATTGAGATTTACTTGAGCCTTCTGTTTACATTATTAACATATCTACTGTGGCTAAGCAGACCTTTGCCAAAAGGACTCTCGCGACTGTGTTGGATCCATTATGGATTGAACTTTCACAGTATCATGTTAGACCCGCTCGACATCCATTGCTTTCCTCCTCTCCAAGGTTCTCATAGTCATCATTGTCACCGACGTCCCACTGGGTGTGAGTTTTCTTTGCCCTTATGTGGGCCTACCGAGGATGTCGTAGTGGTTTGTGCAGCCCTTTGAGACACTAGTGATTTAGGGCTATATAAGTAAACATTGATTGATTGATTGATGATTTGTTGTGGGTTTATCCACTTTAATGCACTTTATTTTTTTTTTGGAATGCATGTTTTGTCTGAAGGCCTAATATAAATGAAAAACTTTGTGCTTTTTTTGAAAAGCAAAGGCTACTGGAATATAAAAAAAAAGTCAATATTCAATAAAAAATTACTTTATTTGAAAAACATGTCTAAATATTTTTTCTAGGCTATTTATGCAATATTACATTTTTGGGGAAAAACTGCATTCATTATTCGGCCTTCGGCCAAGCGTTTAAATTTTATTCGGCTTCGGCCACAAATATTCATTTCGGTGCATCCCTAATATTTTACGGTAATGTGTTGATAATTTCACACATAAGTCGAACTCCCGGCCAAACTATGACTTATCGTCCCAAAAATACGGTACCCGTCAGATAAAACCCAATCCATTCAGTTCTCCAATTCCTTTCTCCTCTTTTGTCTCTTTATTAAAGGATGTACCTCAGGTTTCCATATTAGGTTTGTGGTAGTTTTCCATTTCTGTAAATAATCCCTGTGACAGGCTTTAAATTTTAACGTTTTAAGGTCAAGGCAAGTGTTGTCTTAAAGCAGTGGTTCTCAAATGGGGGTACGTGTACCCCTGGGGGTACTTGAAGGTATGCCAAGGGGTACGTGAGAGTTTTTAAAAAATACTCTAAAGATAGCAACAATTCAAAAATCCTTTTTAAATATATTTATCGAATAATTCTTCAGCAAAATATGAATGTAAGTTCATAAACTGTGAGGAAAAAAAAGACAACAATATTCAGTGTTGACAGCCAGATTTTTTTGTGGACATGTTCCATAAATATTGTTGTTAAAAATTTCTTATTTTGTGAAGAAATGTTTAGAATTAAGTTGATGAATCCAGATGGATCTCTATTACAATCAGTATTTATAATTGAATCACATGTTTATTTTTCAACAAGTTTTTAGTTATTTTTATATCTTTTTTTTCCCCAAATAGTTCAAGAAAGACCACTACAAATGAGCAATATTTTGCACTGTAATACAATTTAATAAATCAGAATCTGATGACATTGTGCTGTATTTTACTTTTTTATCTCTTTTTTTCAACCAAAAATGCTTTGCTCTGATTAGGGGGTACTTGAAGGTATGCCAAGGGGTACGTGAGATTTTTTCCAAAATACTCTAAAAATAGCAACAATTCAAAAATCCTTTTTAAATATATTTATTGAATAATACTTCAGCAAAATATGAATGTAAGTTCATAAACTGTGAGAAAAAAAAGACAACAATGCAATATTCAGTGTTGACAGCCAGATTTTTTGTGGACATGTTCCGTAAATATTGTTGTTAAAAATTTCTGTTTTTGTGAAGAAATGTTTAGAATTAAGTTGACGAATCCAGATGGATCTCTATTACAATCCCCAAAGAGGACACTTTTAAGTTGATGATTACTTCAATGTATAGAAATCTTTATTTATAAATGAATCACTTGTTTATTTTTCAACAAGTTTTTAGTCATTTGTATAGCTTTTTTTCCAAATAATTCAAGAAAGACCATTACAAATTAGCACTATTTTGCACTGTTATACAATTTAATGAATCAGAAACTGATGACATAGTGCTGTATTTTACTTCTTTATCTCTTTTGGATGGGAGAAAAAAATAGAAGATTTAAATAAAATAAAAAAAATCGGTCTTAGCCTGGGCCCTGGAGAGGAGGTGCAGACTGAGGCCAAGGGGAAAAAAACAACTCATAGCCATGGTACACATCCCTCTTCCATGTGTGTAAGAGGGAAACATCAAAGAACACAGAGGACATTAAAGACATTAAAGCAGCAGATACAAGCAGACACTTCTACATACAGCTATGAATAAAAAGTAAAAGAAACATATCCACTGTGGTGGCCTCTGTGGTGTTCCACGCCATCGTCCGCTGGGGTGGAGGGAGCATGGCCGGAGACAGGAGCAGACCCAACAAAGCAACCAAGACAGCCGACTCCACTTTCGGCCAGTGTCCAGTCCGCATGGATGAGCGAGGATACGTCCAAGGTGACTGAGGTCTCCGACACCTGCTCACCCAGCCAAGACACCACGAAGCCTCTCCGTCCCAGCGCTCAGTGCTAGCTCCGCAGTCCTGTCCCCTCATCCGCATCTCCTCCAGTCCCTCCAAACAGACTCCGGTGTGGCAGACACCCAGCAGCTGGTCTCCATGGCCAAAAGGCTCCCAGGAGGCAGATCCAGAAGTCCACAAAAAAAGCACCACAGAGATCACGAACGTGGCACCCCTTGTCACACCGGTTGTTTAGAAGCGACATCGAGGAAGAAGATTTCATGGGATTTATGGATTAGGAGTGACAGATTGTTTGGTAAACTTACAGCATGTTTGATATGTTATAGTTATTTGAATGACTCTTACCATAATATGTTAGGTTAACATACCAAGCACCTTCTCAGTTGTTATTTAAGCCTCATATAACGTACACTTATTCAGCCTGTTGTTCATTATTCTTTATTTATTTTAAATTGCCTTTCAAATGTCTATTCTTGGGGTTGCCATCCATCCATCCATCCATTTTCTACCTCTTATTCCCTTTCGGGGTCGCGGGGGGCGCTGGCGCCTATCTCAGCTACAATCGGGCGGAAGGCAGGGTACACCCTGGACAAGTCGCCATCTCATCGCAGGGCCAACACAGATAGACAGACAACATTCACACTCACATTCACACACTAGGGCCAATTTAGTGTTGCCAATCAACCTATCCCCAGGTGCATGTCTTGGGGTTGGATTTTATAAAATTATTTCCCCCAAAAATGCGACTTATACTCCAGTGCCACGTATATATGTTGTTTTCCTTCTTTATTATGCCTTTTCGGCCGGTGCGACGTATACTCCGGAGCGACTTATACTCCGAAAAATACGGTACATATGATATCCACTTGCTCATGATTGATTGAGTCATCTCTCTTGTCGCTAGGTGCAGCATCCAGCCGCCAAAATGATCGTCATGGCGTCATACATGCAAGAGCAAGAGGTGGGAGACGGCACCAACTTTGTGCTGGTGTTTGCCGGCGCCCTGCTGGAGCAGGCTGAGGAGCTCCTCCGAATGGGCCTCTCCGTGTCCGAGGTGGGTAACAACTAGGGATGCACCGAATAATCGGTAACCGAATATATTCGCCCGAATATGGCAAAAAAAAGCCACATTCGCCCTTCGGTGGAATGAGTTAAATGCAAGGCCGAATAGTGGTGTGTGACGCAATTTTTGGACGCGGTGACGCAATCAACCAACATGCAGTGACGCGGTGACGTTGTAACCCGGCGCCTTCGGAAAAATGTCAGCAGTGTGGGGATATTTTAAAGCAGGGGTGGGCATTACGTCGATCTCGGAGGGTGTGTCAGTCGATCTCAAGCCAGGCATTAAAAAATAGACATAAAAATGAGCAATCATCAATCATACCAAGTCTTCACTTTCGTCAGTTGTTTGACATTCTCGGCACCCGAGGATCTTGTGAGATGACGCTGGCTGCTGCGAGCTCATATTTAAGAAAAAAATCACTAACAGGGCGGACGCAGAGAAACACATTTTATTTCTAGAGACTCCGTACCTACTGTCAAAACTCTAAAGACCGACTGCACAGTTCCTGTCTTCACCATAAAAGACCTGTTTCATCCTGCCTGTGCTAACAAAATAAGAGTCTCAGAAAGCTAGCAAGCTACGGAGTTTGATGCCAATGTATTTCTCCCCCGCCCTCAGTGACCGCTTTCTCACTTGCTTGCCCACTCGCACACTCACTGACGTCACTCACCTGCTGCCAGACATTAAAGGGCCACACACATATGCTACTCTCATAACAAAGTGTTTAAAAAGGAGTATGCAAGTTGGACAAATGAGATGCCAAATCCAACCACTTTCATGTGGTATTGGACAGAAAGGAGGACTTTTTTTGTCCTCCATTTGAAAATGCGGACGTTATCAGCACCACTGTCTAATTCCAATCAATGCAAGTCATCAGAATCAGGTAATACACCAACTTATATTCTTGTCTTCATGAAAGAAAGGAATCTATGTGTGTTACACATGCTTGTATTATCATTAAACACCATTAACTTGTTAACAAAAATGTCTTTTTCATAAATAAATAAATATAAATTATAAATAGGAATGAGGTAGATCTCCTCGACTTGGTCAATTGAAAAGTAGCTCACCTGCAGAAAAAGTGTGAGCGCCCCTGTTTTAAAGTGTCGGAAAGTGACAAAAGTATTGCAGTTTGCAAGGAATGTTCAGCCAAACTGTCTCGAGGAGGTGCCTCGTGGCCGACGTCTTTGAGAGGACGAAAAAGTTTGCGACTGACAGTGCCAAAGCAAACGGAATTACAAAGAAGGTAATGGAGTTTATGGCTTTGGATGATCAACCGTTTAGTGTTGTGGAGGACATTGGCTTCCGGAGACTCATGGAGCACATTGAGCCCCGTTACACGATACCGAGCAGACGGTATTTATCTGATGTGTGCTCTTTACATTGTGTGTGTGCTGTTTACATTATTAGCCTGTTGTGTAGGCTACCTGTATAAGTGTATGAGGTTACAAGCACACACTTAATTGAGATTTAGTGGGGCCTCTGTTTACATTATTAGCCTGTTGTGTAGGCTACCTGTATAAGTGTATGAGGTTACAAGCACACACTTAATTGAGATTTACTTGAGCCTTCTGTTTACATTATTAGCATATCTACTGTGGCTAAGCAGACTTTTGCCAAAAGGACAATAATTCATTTGTTGTGGGTTTATCCACTTTAATGCACTGTATTTTTTTTGGAATGCATGTTTTGTTTTAAGGCCTAATATAAATGAAAAACTTTGTGCTTTTTTTGAAAAGCAAAGGCTACTGGAATATTAAAAAAAACGGCAATATTCAATAAAAATTTACTTTATTTAAAAAACATGTCTAAAAATTTATTGTAGGCTATTTATGCAATATAAAAAAAATTGTGAAAAGCTGCATTCATTATTCGGTAAGCGTTTAAGTTTTATTCGGCTTCGGCCACAAATTTTCATTTCGGTGCATCCCTAGTAACAACAGACCCGTCCGTCAAATGTGTTCCTGTCGGGAATAAACGAGGTGATGTGTCGCCGCAGGTGATTGAAGGCTACGATAAGGCCTGCAAGAAGGCCCTGGAGATCCTGCCCGACTGTGTGTGTTCCTCGGCCAAGAACCTCCATGACACGAAGGAAGCCACAGCGTTGATTCGCACGGCCGTTATGAGCAAACAGTACGGAAACGAGGACTTCTTGTCAAGCCTCATCGCCCAGGCGTGTGGTGAGTGAAACTTCTTTAGACCGATATTTGGCATTTTGACGTATATCGCCAGTCTTGTATCTGCCTTTTTTTGTACAACCGAACTACATCAGCAGATACAAAATATACACATGATACCCGTATTTAGTATCACCATAAATAATAATTAGTAAAGTAGATGGAATTGACCATAGTTCAAGCACCAACCTGTTCCCCCTCCATAAGAAAAGTTCCCTTTTTTAATTCATTATGGAATAAATGTCAAAATTTGCGCTTTTTTGCAGAGAAATCCTGTTTTTGTCCTTCTTACTTGGCGTCTTCCCTGTCCCATTTAGTTTGTTTTGGCTACTGCAGCGACCGAATCCCTTGGCAAGCCTCCGTCCGCGGCACGTGGGCTCGTTAAATCTACTATGAATTGATTAACGTGGACCCCGACTTAAACAAGTTGAAAAACTTATTGGGGTGTTACCATTTAGTGGTCAATTGTACGGAATAAGTACCGAACTGTGAAATCTACTAATAAAAGTTTCAATCAATCAATCAAAAAAAGGAGCGCCACGAGTTTCATGTTCCGTCGTTCAATCAAATCACGCGACAGAGTTGGATGAACATGAAGATGACAGAAGAGATATCTCTGACAACAATGCAAAATTTTGTGTAAATATCCTAGACTAAACTTAGACAAACTTTAATAATCCACAAGGGAAATTGTTCCACACAGTAGCTCCGTTAAGGATGGAAAGGATAATGCACACAAGGGCAGCCCTTTGAGACTTTTGTTATTTAGGACTATTTGAATAAACTTTGATTGATAGATTAAAAAAATAGGGCGAAAACAAAAGGTATAAAGTACACCAAAATGTACTACAGTAGCAACATAAAATATATATATATGTATGTAGATATTATATATCTATCCATCCATTTTCTACCGATTGTCCCTTTGTGGGTCGCGGGGGGTTCTGCAGCCTATCTCAGCTGCATTCAGGCGGTAGGCGGTGTACACCCTGGACAAGTCGCCAGCTCTTTTCAGGGCCAACCCAGATGAACAGACGACATTCACACACTGGGGCCAATTTAGTGTTGCCAATCAACCTATCCCCAGGTGCAGGTTTTTGGAGTTAGCATTAGTTAATATACTAACATGTTCGCAAGTGTGTGTTATTAACTAACAATGGCATTCTTTTTGTATTGTTTCAGTTTCACAAATTCCTCAATAAAGTCACCAACATGTCACCGTGGAATTTTACTGAGTTTGTTTGTTTAGCTGATTGGAGCGCTAGCTTGCGCAGCTAGTGGGTCCATGACGATGACCACTGTTTTGTTTGATCAGCCGTTTTACTGCCATGTTACAGACAGCGTTTGGAAACAATTAAGGCATGTAAATAAACTATTATGAAATATTTCTGTGCAAAATAACTTATTTCACAACATATATATTTACGGCGGCGATGCTAAAATATGGGAGAAAGCCGGAATACCCGGAGGGAACCCACGGAGTCACAGAGAAATCATGCAAACTCCACACAGAAAGTTCCCGAGCATGGGATAGAACTCAGGACCCACGTATTGTGAGGCACATGCACTAACCCCTGTTATATATCGTGCTGCCCCTGATATGTTATTATTTAATATAGACTATATACAATAAATCCCAATTATCATTTACTATATTACATAGGGATGCACCGATTAATCGGTAACCGAATATATTCGTCGAATATTGCAAAAAAAGCCACATTCGGCCTTCGGTGGAATGAGTTAAAAACAAGGCCGAATAGTGGCGTGTGAGGCAATTTTTTGACGCGGTGACGCAATCAACCAACGTGCAGTGACGCGGTGACGTCGGGATATGTTGTGTACCTGTATAAGTGTATGAGGTTACAAGCACACACTTATTGAGATTTAGTGGGGCCTCTGTTTACATTATTAGCCTGTTGTGTAGGCTACCTGTATAAGTGTATGAGGTTACAAGCACACACTTATTGAGATTTACTTGAGCCTTCTGTTTACATTATTAGCCTGTTGTGTAGGCTACCTGTATAAGTGTATGAGGTTACAAGCACACACTTAATTGAGATTTACTTGAGCCTTCTGTTTACATTATTAGCATATCTACTGTGGCTAAGCAGACTTTTGCTAAAAGGACAATAATTCATTTGTTGTGGGTTTATCCACTTTAATGCACTTTATTTTTTTTTAGGAATGCATGTTTTGTTTGAAGGCCTAATATAAATGAAAAACTTTGTGCTTTTTTTGAAAAGCAAAGGCTACTGGAATATTTAAAAAAATGTCAATATTCAATAAAAAAAAACTTTATTTGAAAAACATGTCTAAATATTTATTCTAGGCTATTTATGCAATATAAAAAAAATTGTGAAAAACTGCATTCATTATTCGGTATTCGGTAAGCTTTTAAGTTTTATTCGGCTTCGGCCACAAATTTTCATTTCGGTGCATCCCTAATATTACAGTATATGTTACAGCTGCAGCAAAAAAAAGGGCAGCTTAAAATTGACACATGGACTTGTATAAGTAAAGAAGAGCAGGCATCAGCTCACACAATCTCATACTTTTTGTAACATCCAGCAAGAAATTATGTCAGCCAGTTTGAAAAATGCCTGAACTATCATCTACGTGAAGCATCCCAGTTTATTATTTTGCTGTATTTTCAAGATACATAGAGCGCACCGGTGTACACACCCACTCCAATTTGGCAGAAAAAATATTTTGCCATATTTTAGCATCGCCGCCGTAAATATATATGTTGTGAAATAAGTTATTTTGCACAGAAATATTTTATAATAGTTTATTTACATGCCTTAATTGTTTCCAAACTGTGTCTGTAACATGGCAGTAAAATGGCTGCTCAAACAAAACAGTGGTCATCGTCATGGACCCACTAGCTGTGTAAGCTAGCGCTCCAATCAGCTAAACAAACAAACTCAGTAAAATTCCACGGTGACATGTTGGTGACTTTATTGAGGAATTTGTGAAACTGAAACAATACAAAAAGAATGCCATTGTTAGTTGATAACACACTTGCGAACATGTTAGTATATTAGCTAATGCTAATGATTCTAGCTTGATTTTATTATGATAGCACTTACAAATATGCATAAAAACACTCCTAAAGACATCACACATGTGAAGGTTTAGTTAGTATGAATTGTTTGTTGTAAAACTTACAAATGTTGCTTGGAGTGATGAATGAAGACTCCTTATGAATAGAAATTGTATGGATGACTAGCAGCTCAATCCATCAAAGACCAAGGAGCTGGTCATTGACTTGGGGAGGTCGAGTCCACGGTCACAACCTATTGTGATCAAGGGATTTGAGGTACAGACCGTGGACTCATTCAAGTACTTCGGGGTTTGGGTGGACAATAAGCTGGACTGGACTGTTAACATGGACCACCAGTACAAGAAAGGACAGAGCAGGCTGTACTTCCTCAGGAGACTGCACTCCTTCAACATCTGCAAAAAACTCCTGTGGATGTACTACCAGTCTGTGGTTGCCAGTGTTCTGTTCTACATGGTAGTGTGCTGGGGGGGCAGTACATCTAAGAAGGACAGCTCCAGACTTGAGAAACTGATCAGGCGGGCCGGTTCTACAATGGGAATGAAACTGGACACTGGTGACGGTGGCAGAGAAGAGGACTGTTGACAAACTAGTGAGCATCCTGGATGATGCCAGTCACCCTCTGCATAGTGTTATCAGTAGCCAGAGGAGCCTGCTCAGTTCTAGACTGCTTCATCCCAAGTGCAGGACTAATAGACTCAAAAACTCCTTTGTCCCACACGCCATTAGACTGTACAACTCCTCTCTGGGACGGGGGGCGGGGGGCACAGGGATGACAGGGGATGCAAAACATTAACAGTGCAATACGTTTTCATAACATGGTCACTACTGCCTACTTTGTCTTGTTATAGTCTTATTTTACTGTTATATTGTTATTCCCATTGTTGCTTTTTAGTTTTTATTCTTATTGTAATATTTCTCTATTTTGTTTCCATTTAAACCCCCATTATTTACTTTTTACTTTTATTTAAATTGATCTCAACTCTGTACACTGCTGCTGGAATTTTAATTTTCCTGAAGGAATCAATAAAGTACTATCTATCTATCTATCTAGTAGAGCTAATGGCACTTAATTTTGACTAATAATTATCGGTATCGTCACTGGGAAAAAAAAATATCAGTTGATTTGTAGTTCGGATGTGCCATTTTTTAACGTTCTTGCTTTGTGTTTCAGTGTCCATCCTGCCAGAGTCTGGCAGCTTCAATGTGGACAATGTCAGAGTGTGCAAGATTCTGGTGAGTATCCTCCAATGATTGGATCCAGTTCTGTCCGACCGCCTTCTGAGTTCACGTTTGTCTGTTTCAGGGTTGTGGAGTGACGGCCTCCTCCGTGCTGCACGGCATGGTGTTCAAAAAGGAGTTGGAGGGAGACATCACTTCGGTTAAGGACGCCAAGATCGCCGTCTTCTCCTGCCCCTTTGACTGCATGGTCACGGAGACCAAGGTGAGCGAGCCCCGAGCTTCACACTTCACGCCTGAAGTCTGAAATGTTTGCCACGGTTGGAAGATTCAGGATACAGTTTCAAAGTCACACGGTGCATTACATTTGTACTGGGAAGTCGGGGATTTAAACTGGAATGCCCCAGAGGCCGGATTTTTTACTGAGAAAGTGGGAAAGTCCTCGTTACATCTTCAGTGTTTCACCCAGAAAATTAAGGTGGTGTCTCTCCGGCGGACAGACAAGGGAAGGGCGTGGGTTGGTTTAAGGATCGTCGCCATCACATCTCCACCATGTCGCTGCCACCACAGCATGGGGGGGCAATAGACTACATTTAAACAACATAAATTGACTACATTTAAACAACATCAATGTTTTGGAAACATTGATGTTGTTTAAATGTGCTATACAAATAAAGTGGATTGGATTAGATTGAGACTGTGGTGAAGAAGCCTAAAATTTTTGGTTGTGTTTTCTGCTCCATTTGCTGAATGGCGATATACAATATATATCTCAATATTTTTTCCATTAAGTAAAAACAATACAGTCGTAGTTAGCTGTGATGCTAAGTATGTCATTATTATGCCACATGCTGGCATATGTTCAACTCATGCTTAATGTATTACAGCATTTGGGAAGCCTGTAGTTGATTATTATTATGCAAATGTTATATTTATATCAACATGTGATAGCAGGGACCCTGCCATTCAAAACTAGGCTGCTACATTACTAATGATTAATGTAACTATAGCTGAAAAAAATAGTACAATAACAATAGAGACTATTCATCCCTGAACACCATGGAGTTCATGTCAACTTTATGATGCAGTTACATTATTATATAATTATAATATATATTATTCTAATATATATTATAATATAGCATAATTGTCACCGACGTCCCACTGGGTGTGAGTTTTCCTTGCCCTTATGTGGGCCTACCGAGGATGTCGTAGTGGTTTGTGCAGCCCTTTGAGACACTAGTGATTTAGGGCTGTATAAGTAAACATTGATTGATTGATTGATATACATTATCAGAGACAGAAACTCTTCATTTAACATAATGTCCTTTTTTGCTGCTTCAAAACAGAAAAAGGTCAAGTGAAATAACTTAGTTTTTAACTGTAAGTGAATAATGTTTGTCTTTGTCTCAGACAGGGCTTTGCAGTCTGTAACACACACCGCACAGTAAGCTAACGTTACGCTAAAAGCTAATTAGCCATCACATCAAGGACTGCGAGCCAGCTGAGCTGCGCCTTGTTTCTAGAACGTCAGAAGGCTCATAGTTAAGGTTGGGTATCGTTTGTATTCGAACGATTCTGATTCTTTGTTTTGATTCCGATTCCTGACGATTCTCGATTCCGATTCTTTTTGTACCATGCCGGGATCAATGTGTTTGCCAGGTAGTCCCTGGAAGGTGGTATGTATTTTGAGTTGAGAGTTTTCACCATATCCCTGCAAACATAAACAAACATGTACTGTTTAGCCCAGTATCAATTAGCTTAGCTCTAACGTTATTGCTTAACTAACCTTAATGTTGGAGATTCCACCTCTGAAAAGGGATGCAGTCTTTTGACGATGTGTGCAGTGACCTTTCTGTGGCACTCTTCCGTCTGTGGCACCGACATCTTCCCCATTGCCGCTACGGTGAACGGAGTACGCTGAGCACATGGCGGAGCCTGGCTAGCAGGTTGTAAATTGTCTATGAAAAAATACGCGGGCTAATTTGTTGGCGCAAAACACATTATTTATTACATATATATTGTTTTACTTACCGGATTCGGACTGCAGTGCTGGGCGTCGAAGCCGAAGCCAGAGGAAGAGGCAGAGGAGGACGGTCGGCGCAGCACGTCGAAGATGGGACACGCATTTATTTGTGCTCCATGAACTCTGAGGTGCTTCATCATGTTCGACGTGCACCCTCCTAAGCACGAAACAGTCCTGTCGCACGTGTTACATTTCGCCAATATCAATCCAATCCAATCCACTTTATTTATATAGCACATTTAAACAACAATAACGTTTCCAAAGTGCTGCACAGCCATGTTAAAAACAATTGTAAAAAAATAAAATAAAATAAAATACAAAAAGTATATATATATATATATATTATGCTCCACCAATGACTGAATAAAAACAAAAAATAAATAAATATAAAACCAATAAAAACAATATAAAAACAAATATGATTAAAAACTATTTTAAAGGGTAAAATCAATTAAAACAGTAAAATAGAAATCAAAGTGTATAAAAAACACAGAGGACCACACAACTCACGTAGTGTTAAAAGCCAAAGAATAAAAGTGGGTCTTAAGACGAGACTTGAAAGAGTCCACTGTGGAAGCAGTTTGAACATGGAGGGGCAGAGTGTTCCAGAGCTTAGGGCCGACCACAGAGAAGGCCCTGTCTCCCCTGGTCTTAAGTCTGGTCTTGGGCACCACGAGCTGGAACTGGCTCTCGGACCTCAGAGCGCGCGCAGGAATGTAAATTTGGATGAGGTCCGAGATATATTGAGGTGCCAGTCCATGTAAAGATTTAAAAACAAACAGCAATGTTTTAAAATCAATTCTAAAATGAACAGGGAGCCAGTGCAAACTCTGAAGAATTGGGGTTATATGCTGGTGTTTCCTGGCCCCTGTTAAAAGTCCTGCTGCCGCGTTCTGGACTAACTGCAACCGGGAGAGAGCTTTTTGGCTAATGCCAGCATAAAGTGCATTGCAGTAGTCCAGGCCACTTCAAATAAAAGCATGCACGACTTGTTCAAAAAGGTTAAAAGATAAAAACGGTTTAACCTTTACTAAAAGACGAAGGTGATAAAAATACGATTTTAAAACGCCATGGACTTGTTTGTCTAGTTTAAAATGGCTGTCTATAGTGACGCCAAGGCTGGTGACTTTGGGACGCACATCATGTTGCAATGGTCCCAAGTCAGTGAGGGCCGGACCAAAAACTAAAATTTCCGTTTTTCCCTCATTCATTCATTCAGATATTTCCTTTTTTTTTTTTTGTAAAATAAAGCCACACTTTCGACCGCCAACGCCCGCTATCCATGCTTGACTGACTCGCTCGGCTACATAGGCTCGGCTATGCTAACACTTCCGGCCTTGGGCGCTTCTTCGTTGGTGTTCAGCGGCTTCTTCTTCCGGTTGACGGACTGTGTATCGAAACTAGGAATTGAAAGTTAGACTTTTGAACGATTCCGGGAGAATCGGAAGGTTAGTCCCGGTTCCAATCGATACTCGATACCCAACCCTACTCATAGTAATATTACTAGTAGTTGACTTGGGAGTGTTTATTATCATTTGGGGAGAGTCCGCTGCCTTACCTGCCCAAAACACCTTTCTGCTCACTCCACGTTACATGCGCTCTGAATACGCACTGCTGATTGGCTGTTACCGCTCTGTTGTGTAACCAATCAGATGGTTCTGTGGGTGGGGCAATGCTGGGTGCTCCACAGACATACTGACAGAGGCAGACGCAGAACTAAGCAGAGCAGCTTGTTAAGACTTTTTTTTTTTTGTTAAGACTTTAGTTTAGGCGGCGGCTCTTTGTTGTTAAAGGTTAACATTATCACAATTTCCGAAGGGTTAAAACCAATAAAAATCAGTTCCCAGTGGCTTATTTTATTTTTCGAAGTTTTTCTCACAATTTTACCCATCACGCAATATCCTGAAAAACAGCTTCAAAGTGCCTGATTTTCACCATCGGTATATCCACCCGTCAATTATCCTGTGACGTCACAGCATGAAGCCACCAGAAACAAACATGGCGGATCGCACAGAAAGGTATAGCCATAGTAGCTCGGATTCAGACTCGGATTTCAGCGGCGTAGGCGATTCAACAGATTACGCTTGTATTGAAACGGATGGTTGGAGTGTGGAGGCAGGTAGCGAAAACGTAATTGAAGAAGAAACTGAAGCTATTGAGCCATATCGCTCTGAACCGTATACAAGTGAAACTGACAAAAACGACAGACAGCGACACGGGAGGAAGCGAGGACGAATTCCGCGGTAGGTGTTTGTTTGGCATTAAATGTGGGTGGAGGGAAAGGCTGGATGCAGCGTGTGAGGGAGAGAGAGAGAGAGCAAAAATACAAAAAATAATCTGTCTGGAGCCGCAAAAAAATAAAAGCCATATTACATACAGACAGTGTGTCATGAGATATAAATTGAATTAAGAGGACTTAAAGGAAACTAAATGACCTCAAATATAGCTCCAAATGAGGCATAATGATACAATATGTACATACAGCTAGCCTAAATAGCATGAGCTTATGTAGCAACATTTCGTTCTTATCTGTGCTGTAGAGTTCAAATTTGAATGGCAATAAAAAGGAAGCCTAAGTCTAAGACAAAATTTGATACAGGTCGAATATGGCCCAAAAAATCTGAATTGAACTGCAGTTTGATGAAAAAAGCCTAGCATAGAAGCTGAATGACAACATTTAGAAGGAGCAGCAACTTCAGTGATACACCTTTTTGTGGTGTATGCGGTAATCCTGCCCTCAAGGCAGACTTGCAGGCACTCACAGAATGTCTGTCTGACTGAACTCTACTGTATTGCTGCGAACTGGGAGAATTAACACTAAGTTAATCAGATTTTTTTTTTTTGCATGTAAATATTTTGAAATCAGGCTTTTTGTTTGCTCTAATTAAACTTCTAAAAAGGTCTGCAGACACATTTTGTTCAAATCGTTTTTGAAAATAATTGTTAGTCATACCGCCTAACCCTAATCAACAGCAATGTTTGAAGCGTAAGCCGCCTTTCATGTTTACTCACAGGGCACGGTGCTGATCAACAACGCCAAGGAGCTGATGGACTTCAGCAAGGGGGAGGAGGACATGATGGAGGCACAGGTGAAGGCCATCAAGGAGGCGGGCGCCAACGTGGTGGTCACGGGCGGCAAAGTGGCCGACATGGCGCTGCACTACGCCAACAAGTACAAGCTCATGGTGGTCAGGTAGGAACATTGTGTTCTATTGGGTCATATTTATTTGATTGAATTAGAAGAGATTGCCTCTAAAGAATGCTAACAAATGTTTAGAGATAAGGTTGCCAAAAACAATAGTTATTGCAAAAATGCCCCCTAGTGGCTGCGAGCAGTATCGGGACGTCTCGAAATGGATGCTTGTGATTTTATCGTCAAGGCAACCATATACCGTATTTCCTTGAATGGCCGCCGGGTATATAGTATGCGCCTGCCTAGAATTACTGCCGGGTCAATCCAATCTACTTTATTTATATAGCACATTTAAACAAGAATGTTTCCAAAGTGCTGCACAGCCATGTTAAAAACAATATTATGCTCCACCAATGACTGAATAAAAACAAAAAAATAGATAAATATAAAAAAAATTTATAAAAATAAATAAATGGATTGTCCTTGTATAGCGCTTTTCTACCTTCAAGGTTCTCAAAGCGCTTTGACATTACTTCCACATTTACCCATTCACACACACATTCACACACTGATGGAGAGAGCTGCCATGCAAGGCGCCAACCAGCACCAATCAGGAGCAAGGGTGAAGTGTCTTGCTCAGGACACAACGGACGTGACGAGGTTGGTACTAGGTGGGTATTGAACAAGGGACCCTCGGGTTGCGCACGGCCACTCCTCCACTGCGCCACGCCGTCCCCCAAAAATATGATTAAAAACCATTTTAAAGGGTAAAATCAATTAAAACAGTAAAATAGAAATCAAAGAGAATAAAACAAAAACAAAACTCGTTTCGCAAAATAATTAGCGCATGCTTAGCATTACCGCTGGCTCAGGATTAACGCCGGGTCAAATTCGTTTAGCAAAATAATCAGCATTTACCTCGAATTTCCGCCGAGTTAAACTCGTCACGTCACGAGTGACGCTTCCTCGGTCATCATTTTCAAAATGGAGGAGGCTGATTTCAATCATTTGAAATCTCATAAAGGGAAGAAGATTAAGAGCTATTCAGTAGGATTTAAGGTCCAAGATATTGAATGTGCTAAAAATAACAGTAAGCAGCTATGTTTTATTAATATACCGTAGCTGCGTGTGTCAAATATGAGTCATTAAATGACTCGCGCCTCCTGGTGGTAGAGGGTGCTAGTGATCCTTCTTGCGACTACTTGGCTGCAGAGGAAGTGACAACAAGCAGCAAGAGTGAGCAGCGATCGTTTATTTTTTCCTCTCGCTTGGACTTTTAACATGGAGGATTACATATCTAAAATAAAACAGTTTTCTAAACTGGACTTTCAATCGAAGCAGGAGGTAATAAAGGAAGATCTCCATCGAGACAGAGAGACTTTTAAAACTGAAGAAAGATAAGTATCGATGCTTTTGATCAGAAGGAGCTGCGCATGGACTTAATTTATAAGAAAAGGAAAGACCATAATAACGTTTTGTTTTTTTATTAAATGTGCTTTTCATGATGGTATCCTTACATCCCACTCAAATCTATAAGCGCAGGCCTAAATTTACCGCATGCCTCTGGTAAGCGCCAGAGTGAGAAGAGGTTTTAAAATAATTGGCGCATGCTTGCCTTTACCGCATGCCTTTGGTAAGCGCCGGAGTGAGACGAGGTTTTAAATTAAAAAGCGCCCCCGGCGGCAATTCAAGAAAATACGGTAACTATTTAATTCATACAAGCCTTTTATACTGTTACCCAACAACATTTTCATTGCATTTCAGCCTTTTAACGGCAGTGTAACTTATTTACGCTTATCAAAGCTCTGTGAATTAGTCCGTTAAAAAATACCAGTTATATTGGGAGTCAAAGGGGCCGAAAGATGTCTTTATTTATTTTTATTATCCTATTCTAATAATGTGGCAATCAAAAACGCAATGCAACTAAAAAGAAAAACTAGTAAATAAAACCCGCCAACCTTCAGTTTGAACACTCATATCACATAGGGAATATATGTAATGCCCGTGTTGGGCCCTAGGGGTGCACAAGGATTCATACTGTATAACAATAATAAAGTGAATCAAGCAATGTTTTAAAGTCAGTCTATTGTCTCTTCACGCTCCTTTAGGCTGAACTCCAAGTGGGACCTGAGGAGGTTATGCAAGACGTTGGGCGCTGTAGCCCTGCCCAGGCTGGTGAGTGTCCGTTTTGTTTCATGTCCGCAGCTCCAGTTTTCTTGATCCTAACATGGGGGATGAAAACAAAAGTACAAATGTAAGAAAAAAAGGCAGAAAAAATTAGGTGGAGGACATTTTGATATTTTTTTTATTTTGTAAAAACAAATGCTACAAACATCAAGACATAATGTCAGCTTTATGTTATAAATGACATCCATCCATCGTCTAGCTCTTCCCGGGGGATCCCGAGGCGTTCCCAGGCCTGCCGGGAGACATAGTCTTCCCAACGTGTCCTGGGTCTTCCCCGTGGCCTCCTACCGGTTGGACGTGCCCTAAACACCTCCCTAGGGAGGCGTTCGGGTGGCATCCTGACCAGATGCCCGAACCACCTCATCTGGCTCCTCTCCATGTGGAGGAGCAGCGGCTTTACTTTGAGTTCCTCCCGGATGGCAGAGCTTCTCACCCTATCTCTAAGAGAGAGACCCGCCACACGGCGGAGAAAACTTATTTCGGCCGCTTGTACCCGTGATCTTATCCTTTCAGTCATGACCCAAAGCTCATGACCATAGGTGAGGATGGGAACGTAGATCAACCGGTAAATTGAGAGCTTTGCCTTCCGGCTCAGCTCCTTCTTCACCACAACGGATCGGTACAGCGTCCGCATTACTGAAGACGCCGCACCGATCCGCCTGTCGATCTCACCATCCACTCTTCCCCCACTCGTGAACAAGACTCCTAGGTACTTGAACTCCTCCACTTGGGGCAGGGTCTCCTCCCCAACCCGGAGATGGCTGGCACTCCACCCTTTTCCGGGCGAGAACCATGGACTCGGACTTGGAGGTGCTGATTCTCATTCCGGTCGCTTCACACTCGGCTGCGAACCGATCCAGTGAGAGCTGAAGATCCTGGTCAGATGAAGCCATCAGGACCACATCATCTGCAAAAAGCAGAGACCTAATCCAGCGGTCACCAAACCGGAACCCCTCAACGCCTTGACCGCGCCTAGAAATTCTGTCCATAAAAGTTATGAACAGAATCGGTGACAAAGGACAGCCTTGGCGGAGTCCAACCCTCACTGGAAATGTGTCCGACTTACTGCCGGCAATGCGGACCAAGCTCTGGCACTGATCACACAGGGATCGGACCGCCACAATAAGACAGTCCGATACCCCATACTCTCTGAGCACTCCCCACAGGACTTCCCGAGGGACACGGTCCAATGCCTTCTCCAAGTCCACAAAGCACATGTAGACTGGTTGGGCAAACTCCCATGCACCCTCAAGAACCCTGCCGAGAGTATAGAGCTGGTCCACAGTTCCACGACCAGGACGAAAACCACACTGTTCCTCCTGAATCCGAGGTTGGACTATTTGGCGTAGCCTCCTCTCCAGTACACCTGAATAAACCTTACCGGGAAGGCTGAGGAAGACTTAATCTCGTTATATGCAAATATAATGACAATAAAGTCCATTCTATTCTATTCTATTCTAAATAGATGTAATGTAATGTTTTCAGCATTTTTTCTTGTGTTCAAAAAAAAAAAAAAAAAAGGTGATTATTTGATGGAAATGTTGTCTTCTGCACTTGCCAGACCGCACCCACCCCTGAGGAAATGGGTCACTGTGACAGCGTTTACCTGACGGAGGTGGGAGACACACAGGTGGTGGTCTTCAAACACGGTGCGTCTTTTCAGCTCCTGCGGTACGTTACCAGCTCAACCTGCCCGGTGCTGAACTCCTATTTATCGTGTGACTGAGCAGAGAAGGAAGACGGCGCCATCTCCACCGTGGTGATCAGAGGTTCCACTGAAAATCTGATGGACGACGTGGAGCGAGCCGTTGACGACGGAGTCAACACCTTCAAGGTCCTGGTCAGGGTGAGTGGTTGGAATGAATGTGCTGTGACTTCTCACGCCACGTTTAAAATGGCCTCTCCCTTCCCAGGACAAGCGTCTGTTACCTGGAGCAGCGGCCACGGAGATCGAGCTGGCCAAGCAGATAACCTCGTATGGAGAGGTGCGCTGCGTTACTGTTCACGACCTTCTTCATCGTCACCGCTTGTTTAACGTCTCTCTCCTTAGACCTGCCCGGGTCTGGATCAGTACGCCATCAAAAAGTTTGCCGAGGCCTTTGAGGCGTTTCCGCGCGCCCTGGCCGAGAACTCTGGCGTGAAGGCCAACGAGGTCATCTCCAAAATGTACTCAGCGCATCACGAGGGGAACAAGAACATCGGCTTTGATATCGAGGTGCGTTTATCGGGGGACATCTTACTAAAAAATATTTTTTAACTGACACTGAATTTATGTAACTCTTTTTGTGAACTGAATTTTTTACATTAAATTATGCTGACAATTTAGTTCAGGAAAATTGTTACAAAAATGAGTTAAAAAATTTATTTTTGTTAAAAAAAAAACTGTTTAAAAATTTAGTGAGTAAAAAATTTTGTGGCGGGGGAATTAGTGTAAAAAATGTTAGTGCAAAAAAATTGTTACAAAAATGTGTTAAAAAATGTATTTTTGTTAAAAAAAACAGTTTACAAATTCAGTGAGTAAAAAATTTTGTGGCGGGGGGAATTAGTGTAAAAAATGTTTGTGCAAAAAAATTGTTACAAAAATTAGTTAAAAAATGAATTTTTGTTAAAAAAACAGTTTAAAAATTCAGTGAGTAAAAAATTTTGTGGCGAGGGAATTAGTGCAAAAAATGTTAGTGCAAAAAAATTGTTACAAAAATTAGTTAAAAAATGAATTTTTGTTAAAAAAACAGTTTAAAAATTCAGTGAGTAAAAAATTTTGTGGCGGGGGGAATTAATGTAAAAAATGTTAGTGCAAAAATTTTTTTACAAAAATTAGTTTAAAAATGTATTTTTTATAAAAAAAACAGTTTACAAATTCAGTGAGTAAAAAATTTTGTGGCGGGGGGAATTAGTGTAAAAAATGTTTGTGCAAAAAAATTGTTACAAAAATTAGTTAAAAAATTAATTTTTCTTAAAAAAAACAGTTTAAAAATTCAGTGAGTAAAAAATTTTGTGGCGAGGGAATTAGTGCAAAAAATGTTAGTGCAAAAAAATTGTTACAAAAATTTGTTAAGAAATTTATTTTTGTTAAAAAAACTGTTTAAAATTTCAGTGAGTAAACAATTTTGTGGCGAGGGAATTAGTGTAAAAAATGTTAGTGCAAAAAAATTGTTACAAAAATTAGTCAAAATATTTTTGTTAAAATAAAACAGTTTAAAAATTCAGTGAGTAAAAAATTTTGTGGCGGGGGAATTAGTGTAAAAAATGTTAGTGCAAAAAAATTGTTACAAAAATTAGTCAAAATATTTTTGTTAAAAAAAACAGTTTAAAAATTCAGTGAGTAAAAAATTTTGTGGCGAGGGAATTAGTGTAAAAAATGTTAGTGTAAAAAAATTGATTAAAAAATTGAATGCGCCCAAAAATTTGTGCAGAAAAAAATATATGGGCGGTAGAGCGACCGTGCCAGCAACTTGAGGGCTGCAGGTTCGATTCCCGCTTCTGCCATCCTAGACACTGCCGTTGTGTCCTTGGGCAAGACACTTTACCCACCTGCTCCCAGTGCCACCCACACTGCTTTAAATGTAACTTAGATATTGGGTTTCACTTTGTAAAGCGCTTTGAGTCGCTAGAGAAAAGCGCTATATAAAAAAAAATATACTTCACTATATGTAAAAAAATGTTTCTGAATAACCAATGAGTACAGAGTACAAAAATGTGTTGCCGACAATTCATTTAAAAAAAATAATGAAAAGATTTAATTGTTGCAGAACAATTATATGTACGGGAAAAAATCACTGTAAAAAAATCTGTTAAAAAAATGAATGCACAATTCACTGTAAAAAAAAAAAAAAATGTATGCAAAAAAGTTGTAAAAAAAAATTTATGCAGAATTATTCTATTTGAAAAATATTGTATAAAAATTTAGCGCAGATAAATTATATTTAAAAAATTCTGCGTATAAAAATTCAGTGTAAAATGGATGCAGAAAAATTATGTTCAAAAAATGTATACAAAATTCACTGTGAAAAAAATTAGTTCAGAAAAATTTTATGTAAAAAAAAATGATGCAGAAATATTCAATGTAAAATCATTGTGCACAAAATTCAGTGTAAAAAATTTGGCGCAGAAAAATTAAATGTAAAGAAAAACATTGCATAAAGAATTCAGTGTGGAAAAAAATGGTGCTGAAATATTAAAGGGAAAATAAACATTGTATAAAGAATTCAGTGTGGAAAAAATCAATGTATGACAAAAATTCAGTGCACAAATATTCAGTGGAAGAAAGTGTATCCAAAATTAATTGCAGACATATTCTGTTTAAAAAACAAACTTGTGTATAAATATTTGCTGCTTCAAAGTCCAGACCCACTTCTGGTAAATGAAGACTGAAGCAACTTATTGGCTGGTTCACAGACAGGATCCATTGCTCCGGTCCTCATTTACTAAAAGTGGCTCTTGACTTTTGAAGCAATGAACATTTCTACACTGAATTTTTGAACTCATACGTTTTGCTCGCCAATTTTTATTCAAGGAACCTGTTATATCTTTTAGTGTAAAATAATGACCAGGTGTTAATATTTGACCTTTTAGGGAGAAGGCCCGTCGGTGAAGGATGTCGTGGAGGGCGGAATCCTGGAGCCATACCTGGTCAAACACTGGGGCATCAAGCTGGCCACCAACGCCGCCATCACAGTCCTCCGAGTGGACCAGGTGTGTACCTTACCTTACCTTACCTGCCACTCACCTCCACTTCCACCTTTGGCCCATGAGAGACATGAGACGGTCGCGTCCCACCAAGCTTGTTTCTGCCAGTGAATAACGTCAGCGTGTGTGTACGGTCCAGATCATCATGGCTAAGCCCGCGGGGGGCCCCAAGACTCCCCAGCAGAGGGGCCACTGGGACAAAGACGACTGGGACGAGGCGCCCGATCAATTTGACACTCACCACTAGTCAGTAGGTCCTGGAATGTGCGTGTGATTTCTGTCCACCTGCCCAGGTGTACTCACTCGCTCACAGGACTGTGGAGTGTGCCACGTAGTCACCACTAACACCAGCAAATGTCAACAAAACTTAGGTCATGGTGTGACTGCATGCCGCATGTGCTGCATGGGAACTCTGAATGAAAGGTCTCCTTGCAGGTTGTGCTGATGCAGCACATTTCTGCTCACCAATACTTTAAAAGGGAACTGCACTTTTTTTTTTTTTAACATTGTCTTATCCATCACAATCCTAATGAGGGATAAGAACACTTGTTTTTTTTAATGCATTTTAACTCCTAAATAAATGCTAGCAAAGGTCAGCTAACAATGGAGCTATTGAGATTTGCCTATAATGCACCCAAAGAAACATCCAAGGTTTTATACACAAACTGTAAATATACATGTCTTTTTAATGTAGTAATTACATATTTTGATCATTTTAAGCATATTCAGTTCACAGACTCATCACAACGTTCACTTTCCCTTCAACACGACTAATCATGGAAGACTTGAGAGGCAACAAAGACTACTTTAGGACAAATTATGATCCAGAAACTTTTATTTTTGAGCCTGAATATAAAGAGGACGATGAATAGTGGATTTATTTGAATTTCCTGAACTGAATTTTTTTTACATTAAATTATGCTGACAATTACATTGGCGAAAATACTTAGCAATATTTGTTTGAAAAAATTGTTTTGTTTAAAAAGAGATTAAAAATTCAGTGAGTAAAAATGTGTAAAAAAAAAAATTAAAAGCAAAAACATTGGATGCAGAAAAATTTAATTAAAAAAAATCAGTGTATTAAAAAAATTGATGCACTATAAAAAATAAATATACCCCAAAAATTTGTGCAGAAAATTTCCATGTAAAAAAAAAAAGGAACAGTATTCAGTGTAAAAAAAAATCTGAAAAAAACAATCAGTACAGAGTAAAAAAATAAATTTAAAAAGATAATCGCTGTACAATAATTTGGTGCAGTAAAAAATGTGTACAAAATTCACTGTAAAAAAAAAAAGTGCAGAACAATTGTAATATATATATATAAAACAATTGATGCAAATATATATTCACTGTAAAAAAAAATCATTGTATACAAAATTCATTGTAAAAAAATTGGTCCAGAAAAATTTAATTAAAATTATTTTTTCATTAATTTGGTGCAGAAAAGTTGTACACAAAATTAACCCAAAAAAATGGTGCAGAAATATTCAATGCAAAAAAAATTGTACGTTTTAGAAGCTGTGTGCTAAACTTTACTGAACCACTATGCATCATGTAGCAGTACTACTAAGTGCTCAACAAAATATACAAACTGTCACTTACTGTACAATGTCTGCTCTCACTGGGATAGAGACTGACGGGATGTTTATATCTTCCCCCTTTACATGAACGATTCAAAATCCCCACAAAGGTTACAAAAAAACAGGTTTCTTTTTGTGTCTTTTGCGCCATGTCTGGGTTTAAGTTGGACGTCAACTTATAGGTTTATGTCCACAACCTACTATCCAGGTGAGGCATGATTTGTAAACTAGAATTGACTTTGACCAACTCAAAAGCGATGCAGCAGCCCAATATGTCAATATGCGCTAAAAGTAGTTCCTCGGCCATAGCGCGTCTATTAGCTATATCATTAACACTTGTTAATATTCAGGTCTGGATGGTTGTGAGGGAATAATGTACTTCCTTTAGCTGCATTGTCAGCCACCTCGTACTTGTTGGATCGTATGACTTGCAATGTATAAAAAAAAGAAAGAAGTGTTCTTGTCTTACATGGGGATTGTAGGCAAAGTTCCTCTTGAAACACGACACACTTTGATTTTATCCAACCTGCTCCTCTATCAGGTGGTGTCGGCTCTTTGAAGACAAGTGTGTGGGGTCATGTGTGACTCTTCTGCTCGCTGTCTTTGCAGATCATCATGGCCAAACCGGCCGGAGGACCCAAACCTCCGCAGGGCAAGAAGGACATGGATGAAGACGACTGAGCATCTACTTTTTTTTTTTTTTTTTTTTCCCCCACTCCTCGTTTATTTAACATGCAGCAGTTAAGTTTCTTTTGTAAACGGTCCTCACAGCAACAGTAGGGAAGAGCTCTGATGGCTTCTTACGTTGTTCCTCACAAATAAACCGCACTTGCGCTGACATTTATTTTGTTTTTACAGTATATCAGATTAAATACATCTTAACTAAGCAAGTTAACTATCAGACTGCGTGGTCGCTGGTAGTGGCTTTCAGTAGGCCTTTAAAATAATGATTTAAAATCAATGTTTATTATTGACCTCTTTAAGGCTTCATTTACGTCACATCAAATATTCCATTTGGAAAAAAATCTTCCTGGAAAATACATCTTTGGTGTTTTTGCCATAAAAAAGTTTTTCTTGAACAAAAAGTGCATTAAACATGAATACATTTTACTGGGGCGGCATAGCTCGGGGGCTTCACGGTGGCAGAGGGGTTAGTGCGTCTGCCTCACAATACGAAGTTCCTGCAGTCCTGGGTTCAAATCCAGGCTCTGGATCTTTCTGTGTGGAGTTTGCATGTTCTCCCCGTGAATGCGTGGGTTCCCTCCGGGTACTCCGGCTTCCTCCCACTTCCAAAGACATGCACCTGGGGATAGGTTGATTGGCAACACTAAATTGGCCCTAGTGTGTGAATGTTGTCTGTCTATCTGTGTTGGCCCTGCGATGAGGTGGCGACTTGTCCAGGGTGTACCCCGCCTTCCGCCCGATTGTAGCTGAGATAGGCGCCAGCGCCCCCCGCGACCCCGAAAGGGAATAAGCGGTAGGAAATGGATGGATGGGCATAGCTCGGTTGGTAGAGTGACCGTGCCAGCAACTTGAGGGTTGCAGGTTCGATTCCCGCTTGAGCCATCCTAGTCACTGCCGTTGTGTCCTTGGGCAAGACACTTTACCCACCTGCTCCCAGTGCCACCCACACTGGTTTAAATGGAACTTAGATATTGGGTGTCACTATGTAAAGCGCTTTGAGTCACTAGAGAAAAGCGCTATATAAATATAATTCACTAATTCACTTCACTTTACATGGACAGATAAATCTGAAGTTGATCTCAAGATTTAAGTGTTAAAAAAAAAGGTAAAAATATGAAATTATTCCCAGCATTTTTGACATTTTTCAGTGTGCGGCGCTCAGGAGAAAAAGTTAGGACGCAGATGGGCAGCCATGTTGTCAGGTCTCTTTCAGGGAGAAGATTTTTGCCAGTTGCCGTATTTCCTTGAATTACTGCCGGGTCAAACTCGCTTGGCAAAATAATTAGTGCATGCTTAGTATTTGTAGATCCGCCTCCGCTTGGGATGGTTTCCTGCTGGCTCCGCTGTGGACGGGACTCTCGCTGCTGTGTTGGATCCGCTTTGGACTGGACTCTCGCGACTGTGTTGGATCCATTGTGGATTGAACTTTCACAGTATCATGTTAGACCCGCTCGACATCCATTGCTTTCCTCCTCTCCAAGGTTCTCATAGTCATCATTGTCACCGACGTCCCACTGGGTGTGAGTTTTCCTTGCCCTTATGTGGGCCTACCGAGGATGTCGTGGTGGTTTGTGCAGCCCTTTGAGACACTAGTGATTTAGGGCTATATAAGTAAACATTGATTGATTGATTGATATTACCGCCGGGTCAAACTCGTCACGTCACGAGTGACACTTCCCCTGTCATCATTTTCAAAAATGGAGGCTGTTTTCATTACCAGTCATTTGAAATCACATAAAGGGAAGAAGCTATTATATATTCAGTAGGATTTAAGGTCCAAACTTACATCACGCTCAAATTTTTACTGCATTCCTTTGGTAAGTGGCAAAATGAGAAGAGGTTTCAAAATTAGCGCGTGCTTACTTTTACCGCATGCCTTTGGTAAGTGCCAAAATCAGAAGAGGTTTTAAATTAATTAACTCAAGGAAATACGGTAAGTTTTTTTTTGTAGTAATATTCCAAATTGGGACGTATTTCATTTTGTCCTTTTAGAATATGTTGTGGGCCGCACTTTGAACACCCTGTTATTCACTCAGTATGTGTGAGGCCGCATTGCTTTGCAGTCCTCTCCAAGGTTTCTCACAGTCCTCATTGTCACTTGTCACCGATGTCCCACTGGGGTGAGTTTTTCCTTGCCCTT